>NW_027619049.1:0-54269 GCF_964187855.1 Myxine glutinosa
TGTTGAAAAACCACTTTTCACACTTGTGTTGGTGCAGGAAACCACTTTTGCACCTGTATTAGTGTGGAAAAAACACTTTTCGCACTTGTGTTGGTGTGGAAAAACCACTTTTCGCACTTGTGTTAGTGTTGAAAAACCACTTTTCGCACTTGTGTTGGTGCAGGAAACCACTTTTGCACTTGTATTAGTGTGGAAAAAACACTTTTCGCACTTGTGTTGGTGTGGAAAAACCACTTTTTGCACTTGTGTTGGTGCAGGAAACCACTTTTGCACTTGTATTAGTGTGGAAAAAACACTTCACACTTGTGTTAGTGTTGAAAAACCACTTTTTGCATTTGTGTTAGTGTTGAAAAACCACTTTTCGCACTTGTATTAGTGTGGAAAAAACGCTTTTCGCACTTGTATTAGTGTGGAAAAACCACTTTTCGCACTTGTGTTAGTGTTGAAAAACCACTTTTCGCACTTGTGTTAGTGTTGAAAAACCACTTTTCGCACTTGTGTTGGTGCAGGAAACCACTTTTGCACTTGTATTAGTGTGGAAAAACCACTTTTCGCACTTGTGTTAGTGTTGAAAAACCACTTTTCGCACTTGTGTTGGTGCAGGAAACCACTTTTGCACTTGTATTAGTGTGGAAAAACCACTTTTCGCACTTGTGTTAGTGTTGAAAAACCACTTTTCGCACTTGTGTTAGTGTTGAAAAACCACTTTTCGCACTTGTGTTGGTGCAAGAAACCACTTTTGCACTTGTATTAGTGTGGAAAACCACTTTTCGCACTTGTGTTAGTGTTGAAAAACCACTTTTCGCACTTGTGTTAGTGTTGAAAAACCACTTTTCGCACTTGTGTTGGTGCAGGAAACCACTTTTGCACTTGTATTAGTGTGGAAAAACCACTTTTCACACTTGTGTTAGTGTTGAAAAGCACTTTTCGCACTTGTGTTGGTGCAGGAAACCACTTTTGCACTTGTATTAGTGTGGAAAAACCACTTTTCGCACTTGTGTTAGTGTTGAAAAACCACTTTTCGCACTTGTGTTAGTGTTGAAAAACCACTTTTCGCACTTGTGTTGGTGCAAGAAACCACTTTTGCACTTGTATTAGTGTGGAAAAACCACTTTTCGCACTTGTGTTAGTGTTGAAAAACCACTTTTCGCACTTGTGTTAGTGTTGAAAAACCACTTTTCGCACTTGTGTTGGTGCAGGAACCCCTTTTGCACTTGTATTAGTGTGGAAAAACCACTTTTCGCACTTGTCTCAGTGTTGAAAAACCACTTTTCGCACTTGTGTTGGTGCAGGAAACCACTTTTGCACTTGTATTAGTGTGGAAAAAACACTTTTCGCACTTGTGTTAGTGTTGAAAAACCACTTTTCGCACTTGTGTTAGTGTTGAAAAACCACTTTTCGCACTTGCGTTAGTGTTGAAAAACCACTTTTCGCACTTGTGTTGTTGCAGGAAACCACTTTTGCACTTGTATTATTGTGGAAAAAACACTTTTCGCACTTGTGTTAGTGTTGAAAAACCACTTTTCGCACTTGTGTTAGTGTTGAAAAACCAGTTTTCACACTTGTGTTGGTGCAGGAAACCACTTTTGCACTTGTATTAGTGTGGAAAAACCACTTTTCGCACTTGTGTTAGTGTTGAAAAACCACTTTTCGCACTTGTATTAGTGTGGAAAAACCACTTTTCGCACTTGTGTTAGTGTTGAAAAACCACTTTTCGCACTTGTGTTGGTGCAGGAAACCACTTTTGCACTTGTGATAGTGTTGAAAAAGCACTTTTCGCACTTGTGTTGGTGCAGGAAACCACTTTTGCACTTGTATTAGTGTGGAAAAAACACTTCGCACTTGTGTTAGTGTTGAAAAACCACTTTTCGCATTTGTGTTAGTGTTGAAAAACCACTTTTCGCACTTGTATTTGTGTGGAAAAAACACTTTTGCACTTGTATTAGTGTGGAAAAAACACTTTTCGCACTTGTATTAGTGTGGAAAAACCACTTTTCGCACTTGTGTTAGTGTTGAAAAACCACTTTTCGCACTTGTGTTGGTGCAGGAAACCACTTTTGCACTTGTATTAGTGTGGAAAAACCACTTTTCGCACTTGTGTTAGTGTTGAAAAACCACTTTTCGCACTTGTGTTGGTGCAGGAAACCACTTTTGCACTTGTATTAGTGTGAAAAAACCACTTTTCGCACTTGTATTAGTGTGGAAAAAACACTTTTTGCACTTGTGATAGTGTTGAAAAACAACTTTTCGCACTTGTGTTGGTGCAGGAAACCACTTTTGCACTTGTATTAGTGTGGAAAAACCACTTTTCGCACTCGTGTTAGTGTTGAAAAACCACTTTTCGCACTTGTGTTGGTGCAGGAAACCACTTTTGCACTTGTATTAGTGTGGAAAAAACACTTTTCGCACTTGTATTGGTGTGGAAAAACCACTTTTCGCACTTGTGTTAGTGTTGAAAAACCACTTTTCACACTTGTGTTGGTGCAGGAAACCACTTTTGCACTTGTATTAGTGTGGAAAAAACACTTTTCGCACTTGTGTTGGTGTGGAAAAACCACTTTTCGCACTTGTGTTAGTGTTGAAAAACCACTTTTCACACTTGTGTTGGTGCAGGAAACCACTTTTGCACCTGTATTAGTGTGGAAAAAACACTTTTCGCACTTGTATTGGTGTGGAAAAACCACTTTTCGCACTTGTGTTAGTGTTGAAAAACCACTTTTCACACTTGTGTTGGTGCAGGAAACCACTTTTGCACTTGTATTAGTGTGGAAAAAACACTTTTCGCACTTGTGTTGGTGTGGAAAAACCACTTTTCGCACTTGTGTTAGTGTTGAAAAACCACTTTTCACACTTGTGTTGGTGCAGGAAACCACTTTTGCACCTGTATTAGTGTGGAAAAAACACTTTTCGCACTTGTGTTGGTGTGGAAAAACCACTTTTCGCACTTGTGTTAGTGTTGAAAAACCACTTTTCGCACTTGTGTTGGTGCAGGAAACCACTTTTGCACTTGTATTAGTGTGGAAAAAACACTTTTCGCACTTGTGTTGGTGTGGAAAAACCACTTTTTGCACTTGTGTTGGTGCAGGAAACCACTTTTGCACTTGTATTAGTGTGGAAAAAACACTTCACACTTGTGTTAGTGTTGAAAAACCACTTTTTGCATTTGTGTTAGTGTTGAAAAACCACTTTTCGCACTTGTATTAGTGTGGAAAAAACGCTTTTCGCACTTGTATTAGTGTGGAAAAACCACTTTTCGCACTTGTGTTAGTGTTGAAAAACCACTTTTCGCACTTGTGTTGGTGCAGGAAACCACTTTTGCACTTGTATTAGTGTGGAAAAAACACTTTTCGCACTTGTATTAGTGTGGAAAAACCACTTTTCGCACTTGTGTTAGTGTTGAAAAACCACTTTTCGCACTTGTGTTGGTGCAGGAAACCACTTTTGCACTTGTATTAGTGTGGAAAAACCACTTTTCGCACTTGTGTTAGTGTTGAAAAACCACTTTTCGCACTTGTATTAGTGTGGAAAAAACACTTTTTCACTTGTGATAGTGTTGAAAAACCATTTTCGTACTTGTGTTAGTGTTGAAAAACAACTTTTCGCACTTGTGTTGGTGCAGGAAACCACTTTTGCACTTGTATTAGTGTGGAAAAACCACTTTTCGCACTTGTGTTAGTGTTGAAAAACCACTTTTCGCACTTGTGTTGGTGCAGGAAACCACTTTTGCACTTGTATTAGTGTGGAAAAACCACTTTTCGCACTTGTTAGTGTTGAAAAACCACTTTTCGCACTTGTGTTAGTGTTGAAAAACCACTTTTCGCACTTGTGTTGGTGCAAGAAACCACTTTTGCACTTGTATTAGTGTGGAAAAACCACTTTTCGCACTTGTGTTAGTGTTGAAAAACCACTTTTCGCACTTGTGTTAGTGTTGAAAAACCACTTTTCGCACTTGTGTTGGTGCAGGAAACCACTTTTGCACTTGTATTAGTGTGGAAAAACCACTTTTCGCACTTGTGTTAGTGTTGAAAAACCACTTTTCGCACTTGTGTTAGTGTTGAAAAACCACTTTTCGCACTTGTGTTGGTGCAAGAAACCACTTTTGCACTTGTATTAGTGTGGAAAAACCACTTTTCACACTTGTGTTAGTGTTGAAAAACCACTTTTCGCACTTGTGTTAGTGTTGAAAAACCACTTTTCACACTTGTGTTGGTGCAGGAAACCACTTTTGCACTTGTATTAGTGTGGAAAAACCACTTTTCGCACTTGTGTTAGTGTTGAAAAACCACTTTTCGCACTTGTGTTGGTGCAGGAAACCACTTTTGCACTTGTATTAGTGTGGAAAAAACACTTTTCGCACTTGTGTTAGTGTTGAAAAACCACTTTTCGCACTTGTGTTGGTGCAGGAAACCACTTTTGCACTTGTATTAGTGTTGAAAAACCACTTTTCGCACTTGTGTTAGTGTTGAAAAACCACTTTTCGCACTTGTGTTGGTGCAGGAAACCACTTTTGCACTTGTATTATTGTTGAAAAAACACTTTTCGCACTTGTGTTAGTGTTGAAAAACCACTTTTCGCACTTGTGTTAGTGTTGAAAAACCACTTTTCGCACTTGTGTTGGTGCAGGAAACCACTTTTGCACTTGTATTAGTGTGGAAAAACCACTTTTCGCACTTGTGTTAGTGTTGAAAAACCACTTTTCGCCCTTGTGTTAGTGTTGAAAAACCACTTTTCGCACTTGTGTTGGTGCAGGAAACCACTTTTGCACTTGTATTAGTGTTGAAAAACCACTTTTCGCACTTGTGTTAGTGTTGAAAAACCACTTTTCGCACTTGTGTTGGTGCAGGAAACCACTTTTGCACTTGTATTATTGTTGAAAAAACACTTTTCGCACTTGTGTTAGTGTTGAAAAACCACTTTTCGCACTTGTGTTAGTGTTGAAAAACCACTTTTCGCACTTGTGTTGGTGCAGGAAACCACTTTTGCACTTGTATTAGTGTGGAAAAACCACTTTTCGCACTTGTGTTAGTGTTGAAAAACCACTTTTCGCCCTTGTGTTAGTGTTGAAAAACCACTTTTCGCACTTGTGTTGGTGCAGGAAACCACTTTTGCACTTGTATTAGTGTGGAAAAAAACACTTTTCGCACTTGTGTTAGTGTTGAAAAACCACTTTTCGCATTTGTGTTAGTGTTGAAAAACCACTTTCCCGCACTTGTATTGGTGTGGAAAAAACACTTTTTGCACTTGTGTTGGTGCAGGAAACCACTTTTGCACTTGTATTAGTGTGGAAAAAACACTTTTCGCACTTGTGTTGGTGTGGAAAAACCACTTTTCGCACTTGTGTTGGTGCAGGAAACCACTTTTGCACTTGTATTAGTGTGGGAAAAACACTTCGCACTTGTGTTAGTGTTGAAAAACCACTTTTCGCATTTGTGTTAGTGTTGAAAAACCACTTTTCGCACTTGTATTAGTGTGGAAAAAACACTTTTCGCACTTGTATTAGTGTGGAAAAACCACTTTTCGCACTTGTGTTAGTGTTGAAAAACCACTTTTCGCACTTGTGTTGGTGCAGGAAACCACTTTTGCACTTGTATTAGTGTGGAAAAAACACTTTTCGCACTTGTATTAGTGTGGAAAAACCACTTTTCGCACTTGTGTTAGTGTTGAAAAACCACTTTTCGCACTTGTGTTGGTGCAGGAAACCACTTTTGCACTTGTATTAGTGTGGAAAAACCACTTTTCGCACTTGTGTTAGTGTTGAAAAACAACTTTTCGCACTTGTATTAGTGTGGAAAAAACACTTTTTGCACTTGTGATAGTGTTGAAAAACCACTTTTCGCACTTGTGTTAGTGTTGAAAAACAACTTTTCGCACTTGTGTTGGTGCAGGAAACCACTTTTGCACTTGTATTAGTGTGGAAAAACCACTTTTCGCACTTGTGTTAGTGTTGAAAAAACACTTTTCGCACTTGTGTTGGTGCAGGAAACCACTTTTGCACTTGTATTAGTGTGGAAAAACCACTTTTCGCACTTGTGTTAGTGTTGAAAAACCACTTTTCGCACTTGTGTTAGTGTTGAAAAACCACTTTTCGCACTTGTGTTGGTGCAAGAAACCACTTTTGCACTTGTATTAGTGTGGAAAAACCACTTTTCGCACTTGTGTTAGTGTTGAAAAACCACTTTTCGCACTTGTGTTAGTGTTGAAAAACCACTTTTCGCACTTGTGTTGGTGCAGGAAACCACTTTTGCACTTGTATTAGTGTGGAAAAACCACTTTTCGCACTTGTGTTAGTGTTGAAAAACCACTTTTCGCACTTGTGTTGGTGCAGGAAACCACTTTTGCACTTGTATTATTGTGTGGAAAAACCACTTTTCGCACTTGTGTTAGTGTTGAAAAACCACTTTTCGCACTTGTGTTAGTGTTGAAAAACCACTTTTCGCACTTGTGTTGGTGCAAGAAACCACTTTTGCACTTGTATTAGTGTGGAAAAACCACTTTTCGCACTTGTGTTAGTGTTGAAAAACCACTTTTCGCACTTGTGTTGGTGCAGGAAACCACTTTTGCACTTGTATTAGTGTGGAAAAACCACTTTTCGCACTTGTGTTAGTGTTGAAAAACCACTTTTCGCACTTGTGTTGGTGCAGGAAACCACTTTTGCACTTGTATTAGTGTGGAAAAAACACTTTTCGCACTTGTGTTAGTGTTGAAAAACCACTTTTCGCACTTGTGTTAGTGTTGAAAAACCACTTTTCGCACTTGTGTTAGTGTTGAAAAACCACTTTTCGCATTTGTGTTGGTGCAGGAAACCACTTTTGCACTTGTATTATTGTGGAAAAAACACTTTTCGCACTTGTGTTAGTGTTGAAAAACCACTTTTCGCACTTGTGTTAGTGTTGAAAAACCACTTTTCGCACTTGTGTTGGTGCAGGAAACCACTTTTGCACTTGTATTAGTGTGGAAAAACCACTTTTCGCACTTGTGTTAGTGTTGAAAAACCTCTTTTTGCCCTTGTGTTGGTGTTGAAAAACCACTTTTCGCACTTGTGTTGGTGCAGGAAACCACTTTTGCACTTGTATTAGTGTGGAAAAAACACTTTTCGCACTTGTGTTAGTGTTGAAAAACCACTTTTCGCATTTGTGTTAGTGTTGAAAAACGACTTTCCGCACTTGTATTGGTGTGGAAAAAACACTTTTTGCACTTGTGATAGTGTTGAAAAACCACTTTTCGCACTTGTGTTAGTGTTGAAAAACCACTTTTCGCACTTGCGTTGGTGCAGGAAACCACTTTTGCACTTGTATTAGTGTGGAAAAAACACTTTTCGCACTTGTATTAGTGTGGAAAAACGACTTTTCGCACTTGTGTTAGTGTTGAAAAACCACTTTTCGCACTTGTGTTGGTGCAGGAAACCACTTTTGCACTTGTATTAGTGTGGAAAAAACACTTTTCGCACTTGTGTTGGTGTGGAAAAACCACTTTTCGCACTTGTGTTAGTGTTGAAAATCCACTTTTCACACTTGTGTTGGTGCAGGAAACCACTTTTGCACTTGTATTAGTGTGGAAAAAACACTTTTCGCACTTGTGTTGGTGTGGAAAAACCACTTTTCGCACTTGTGTTAGTGTTGAAAAACCACTTTTCGCACTTGTGTTGGTGCAGGAAACCACTTTTGTACTTGTATTAGTGTGGAAAAAACACTTTTCGCACTTGTGTTGGTGTGGAAAAACCACTTTTCGCACTTGTGTTGGTGCAGGAAACCATTTTTGCACTTGTATTAGTGTGGAAAAACCACTTTTCGCACTTGTGTTAGTGTTGAAAAACCACTTTTCGCACTTGTATTAGTGTGGAAAAAACACTTTTTGCACTTGTGATAGTGTTGAAAAACCACTTTTCGCACTTGTGTTAGTGTTGAAAAACAACTTTTCGCACTTGTGTTGGTGCAGGAAACCACTTTTGCACTTGTATTAGTGTGGAAAAACCACTTTTCGCACTTGTGTTAGTGTTGAAAAACCACTTTTCGCACTTGTGTTGGTGCAGGAAACCACTTTTGCACTTGTATTAGTGTGGAAAAAACACTTTTCGCACTTGTGTTGGTGTGGAAAAACCACTTTTCGCACTTGTGTTAGTGTTGAAAAACCACTTTTCACACTTGTGTTGGTGCAGGAAACCACTTTTGCACCTGTATTAGTGTGGAAAAAACACTTTTCGCACTTGTGTTGGTGTGGAAAAACCACTTTTCGCACTTGTGTTAGTGTTGAAAAACCACTTTTCGCACTTGTGTTGGTGCAGGAAACCACTTTTGCACTTGTATTAGTGTGGAAAAAACACTTTTCGCACTTGTGTTGGTGTGGAAAAACCACTTTTCGCACTTGTGTTGGTGCAGGAAACCACTTTTGCACTTGTATTAGTGTGGGAAAAACACTTCGCACTTGTGTTAGTGTTGAAAAACCACTTTTCGCATTTGTGTTAGTGTTGAAAAACCACTTTTCGCACTTGTATTAGTGTGGAAAAAACACTTTTCGCACTTGTATTAGTGTGGAAAAACCACTTTTCGCACTTGTGTTAGTGTTGAAAAACCACTTTTCGCACTTGTGTTGGTGCAGGAAACCACTTTTGCACTTGTATTAGTGTGGAAAAAACACTTTTCGCACTTGTATTAGTGTGGAAAAACCACTTTTCGCACTTGTGTTAGTGTTGAAAAACCACTTTTCGCACTTGTGTTGGTGCAGGAAACCACTTTTGCACTTGTATTAGTGTGGAAAAACCACTTTTCGCACTTGTGTTAGTGTTGAAAAACCACTTTTCGCACTTGTATTAGTGTGGAAAAAACACTTTTTGCACTTGTGATAGTGTTGAAAACCACTTTTCGCACTTGTGTTAGTGTTGAAAAACAACTTTTCGCACTTGTGTTGGTGCAGGAAACCACTTTTGCACTTGTATTAGTGTGGAAAAACCACTTTTCGCACTTGTGTTAGTGTTGAAAAAACACTTTTCGCACTTGTGTTGGTGCAGGAAACCACTTTTGCACTTGTATTAGTGTGGAAAAACCACTTTTCGCACTTGTGTTAGTGTTGAAAAACCACTTTTCGCACTTGTGTTAGTGTTGAAAAACCACTTTTCGCACATGTGTTGGTGCAAGAAACCACTTTTGCACTTGTATTAGTGTGGAAAAACCACTTTTCGCACTTGTGTTAGTGTTGAAAAACCACTTTTCGCACTTGTGTTAGTGTTGAAAAACCACTTTTCGCACTTGTGTTGGTGCAGGAAACCACTTTTGCACTTGTATTAGTGTGGAAAAACCACTTTTCGCACTTGTGTTAGTGTTGAAAAACCACTTTTCGCACTTGTGTTGGTGCAGGAAACCACTTTTGCACTTGTATTATTGTGTGGAAAAACCACTTTTCGCACTTGTGTTAGTGTTGAAAAACCACTTTTCGCACTTGTGTTAGTGTTGAAAAACCACTTTTCGCACTTGTGTTGGTGCAAGAAACCACTTTTGCACTTGTATTAGTGTGGAAAAACCACTTTTCGCACTTGTGTTAGTGTTGAAAAACCACTTTTCGCACTTGTGTTGGTGCAGGAAACCACTTTTGCACTTGTATTAGTGTGGAAAAACCACTTTTCGCACTTGTGTTAGTGTTGAAAAACCACTTTTCGCACTTGTGTTGGTGCAGGAAACCACTTTTGCACTTGTATTAGTGTGGAAAAAACACTTTTCGCACTTGTGTTAGTGTTGAAAAACCACTTTTCGCACTTGTGTTAGTGTTGAAAAACCACTTTTCGCACTTGTGTTAGTGTTGAAAAACCACTTTTCGCATTTGTGTTGGTGCAGGAAACCACTTTTGCACTTGTATTATTGTGGAAAAAACACTTTTCGCACTTGTGTTAGTGTTGAAAAACCACTTTTCGCACTTGTGTTAGTGTTGAAAAACCACTTTTCGCACTTGTGTTGGTGCAGGAAACCACTTTTGCACTTGTATTAGTGTGGAAAAACCACTTTTCGCACTTGTGTTAGTGTTGAAAAACCTCTTTTTGCCCTTGTGTTGGTGTTGAAAAACCACTTTTCGCACTTGTGTTGGTGCAGGAAACCACTTTTGCACTTGTATTAGTGTGGAAAAAACACTTTTCGCACTTGTGTTAGTGTTGAAAAACCACTTTTCGCATTTGTGTTAGTGTTGAAAAACGACTTTCCGCACTTGTATTGGTGTGGAAAAAACACTTTTTGCACTTGTGATAGTGTTGAAAAACCACTTTTCGCACTTGTGTTAGTGTTGAAAAACCACTTTCGCACTTGCGTTGGTGCAGGAAACCACTTTTGCACTTGTATTAGTGTGGAAAAAACACTTTTCGCACTTGTGTTGGTGTGGAAAAACCACTTTTCGCACTTGTGTTGGTGCAGGAAACCACTTTTGCACTTGTATTAGTGTGGGAAAAACACTTCGCACTTGTGTTAGTGTTGAAAAACCACTTTTCGCATTTGTGTTAGTGTTGAAAAACCACTTTTCGCACTTGTATTAGTGTGGAAAAAACACTTTTCGCACTTGTATTAGTGTGGAAAAACCACTTTTCGCACTTGTGTTAGTGTTGAAAAACCACTTTTCGCACTTGTGTTGGTGCAGGAAACCACTTTTGCACTTGTATTAGTGTGGAAAAAACACTTTTCGCACTTGTATTAGTGTGGAAAAACCACTTTTCGCACTTGTGTTAGTGTTGAAAAACCACTTTTCGCACTTGTGTTGGTGCAGGAAACCACTTTTGCACTTGTATTAGTGTGGAAAAACCACTTTTCGCACTTGTGTTAGTGTTGAAAAACCACTTTTCGCACTTGTATTAGTGTGGAAAAAACACTTTTTGCACTTGTGATAGTGTTGAAAAACCACTTTTCGCACTTGTGTTAGTGTTGAAAAACAACTTTTCGCACTTGTGTTGGTGCAGGAAACCACTTTTGCACTTGTATTAGTGTGGAAAAACCACTTTTCGCACTTGTGTTAGTGTTGAAAAAACACTTTTCGCACTTGTGTTGGTGCAGGAAACCACTTTTGCACTTGTATTAGTGTGGAAAAACCACTTTTCGCACTTGTGTTAGTGTTGAAAAACCACTTTTCGCACTTGTGTTAGTGTTGAAAAACCACTTTTCGCACATGTGTTGGTGCAAGAAACCACTTTTGCACTTGTATTAGTGTGGAAAAACCACTTTTCGCACTTGTGTTAGTGTTGAAAAACCACTTTTCGCACTTGTGTTAGTGTTGAAAAACCACTTTTCGCACTTGTGTTGGTGCAGGAAACCACTTTTGCACTTGTATTAGTGTGGAAAAACCACTTTTCGCACTTGTGTTAGTGTTGAAAAACCACTTTTCGCACTTGTGTTGGTGCAGGAAACCACTTTTGCACTTGTATTATTGTGTGGAAAAACCACTTTTCGCACTTGTGTTAGTGTTGAAAAACCACTTTTCGCACTTGTGTTAGTGTTGAAAAACCACTTTTCGCACTTGTGTTGGTGCAAGAAACCACTTTTGCACTTGTATTAGTGTGGAAAAACCACTTTTCGCACTTGTGTTAGTGTTGAAAAACCACTTTTCGCACTTGTGTTGGTGCAGGAAACCACTTTTGCACTTGTATTAGTGTGGAAAAACCACTTTTCGCACTTGTGTTAGTGTTGAAAAACCACTTTTCGCACTTGTGTTGGTGCAGGAAACCACTTTTGCACTTGTATTAGTGTGGAAAAAACACTTTTCGCACTTGTGTTAGTGTTGAAAAACCACTTTTCGCACTTGTGTTAGTGTTGAAAAACCACTTTTCGCACTTGTGTTAGTGTTGAAAAACCACTTTTCGCATTTGTGTTGGTGCAGGAAACCACTTTTGCACTTGTATTATTGTGGAAAAAACACTTTTCGCACTTGTGTTAGTGTTGAAAAACCACTTTTCGCACTTGTGTTAGTGTTGAAAAACCACTTTTCGCACTTGTGTTGGTGCAGGAAACCACTTTTGCACTTGTATTAGTGTGGAAAAACCACTTTTCGCACTTGTGTTAGTGTTGAAAAACCTCTTTTTGCCCTTGTGTTGGTGTTGAAAAACCACTTTTCGCACTTGTGTTGGTGCAGGAAACCACTTTTGCACTTGTATTAGTGTGGAAAAAACACTTTTCGCACTTGTGTTAGTGTTGAAAAACCACTTTTCGCATTTGTGTTAGTGTTGAAAAACGACTTTCCGCACTTGTATTGGTGTGGAAAAAACACTTTTTGCACTTGTGATAGTGTTGAAAAACCACTTTTCGCACTTGTGTTAGTGTTGAAAAACCACTTTCGCACTTGCGTTGGTGCAGGAAACCACTTTTGCACTTGTATTAGTGTGGAAAAAACACTTTTCGCACTTGTATTAGTGTGGAAAAACGACTTTTCGCACTTGTGTTAGTGTTGAAAAACCACTTTTCGCACTTGTGTTGGTGCAGGAAACCACTTTTGCACTTGTATTAGTGTGGAAAAAACACTTTTCGCACTTGTGTTGGTGTGGAAAAACCACTTTTCGCACTTGTGTTAGTGTTGAAAATCCACTTTTCACACTTGTGTTGGTGCAGGAAACCACTTTTGCACTTGTATTAGTGTGGAAAAAACACTTTTCGCACTTGTGTTGGTGTGGAAAAACCACTTTTCGCACTTGTGTTAGTGTTGAAAAACCACTTTTCGCACTTGTGTTGGTGCAGGAAACCACTTTTGTACTTGTATTAGTGTGGAAAAAACACTTTTCGCACTTGTGTTAGTGTTGAAAAACCACTTTTCACACTTGTGTTGGTGCAGGAAACCACTTTTGCACTTGTATTAGTGTGGAAAAACCACTTTTCGCACTTGTGTTAGTGTTGAAAAACCACTTTTCGCACTTGTGTTAGTGTTGAAAAACCACTTTTCGCACTTGTGTTGGTGCAAGAAACCACTTTTACACTTGTATTAGTGTGGAAAAACCACTTTTCGCACTTGTGTTAGTGTTGAAAAACCACTTTTCGCACTTGTGTTAGTGTTGAAAAACCACTTTTCGCACTTGTGTTGGTGCAGGAAACCACTTTTGCACTTGTATTAGTGTGGAAAAACCACTTTCGCACTTGTGTTAGTGTTGAAAAACCACTTTTCGCACTTGTGTTGGTGCAGGAAACCACTTTTGCACTTGTATTAGTGTGGAAAAAACACTTTTCGCACTTGTGTTAGTGTTGAAAAACCACTTTTCGCACTTGTGTTAGTGTTGAAAAACCACTTTTCACACTTGTGTTAGTGTTGAAAAACCACTTTTCGCACTTGTGTTGGTGCAGGAAACCACTTTTGCACTTGTATTATTGTTGAAAAAACACTTTTCGCACTTGTGTTAGTGTTGAAAAACCACTTTTCGCACTTGTGTTAGTGTTGAAAAACCACTTTTCGCACTTGTGTTGGTGCAGGAAACCACTTTTGCACTTGTATTAGTGTGGAAAAACCACTTTTCGCACTTGTGTTAGTGTTGAAAAACCACTTTTCGCCCCTGTGTTAGTGTTGAAAAACGACTTTTCGCACTTGTGTTGGTGCAGGAAACCACTTTTGCACTTGTATTAGTGTGGGAAAAACACTTTTCGCACTTGTGTTAGTGTTGAAAAACCACTTTTCGCATTTGTGTTAGTGTTGAAAAACCACTTTCCCGCACTTGTATTGGTGTGGAAAAAACACTTTTTGCACTTGTGTTGGTGCAGGAAACCACTTTTGCACTTGTATTAGTGTGGAAAAAACACTTTTCGCACTTGTGTTGGTGTGGAAAAACCACTTTTCGCACTTGTGTTGGTGCAGGAAACCACTTTTGCACTTGTATTAGTGTGGAAAAAACACTTCGCACTTGTGTTAGTGTTGAAAAACCACTTTTCGCATTTGTGTTAGTGTTGAAAAACCACTTTTCGCACTTGTATTAGTGTGGAAAAAACACTTTTCGCACTTGTATTAGTGTGGAAAAACCACTTTTCGCACTTGTGTTAGTGTTGAAAAACCACTTTTCGCACTTGTGTTGGTGCAGGAAACCACTTTTGCACTTGTATTAGTGTGGAAAAAACACTTTTCACACTTGTATTGGTGTGGAAAAACCACTTTTCGCACTTGTGTTAGTGTTGAAAAACCACTTTTCGTACTTGTGTTGGTGCAGGAAACCACTGTATTAGTGTGGAAAAACCACTTTTCGCACTTGTGTTAGTGTTGAAAAACCACTTTTCGCACTTGTATTAGTGTGGAAAAAACACTTTTTGCACTTGTGATAGTGTTGAAAAACCACTTTTCGCACTTGTGTTAGTGTTTGAAAAACAACTTTTCGCACTTGTGTTGGTGCAGGAAACCACTTTTGCACTTGTATTAGTGTGGAAAAACCACTTTTCGCACTTGTGTTAGTGTTGAAAAAACACTTTTCGCACTTGTGTTGGTGCAGGAAACCACTTTTGCACTTGTATTAGTGTGGAAAAACCACTTTTTTGCACTTGTGTTAGTGTTGAAAAACCACTTTTCGCACTTGTGTTAGTGTTTGAAAAACCACTTTTCGCACTTGTGTTGGTGCAAGAAACCACTTTTGCACTTGTATTAGTGTGGAAAAACCACTTTTCGCACTTGTGTTAGTGTTGAAAAACCACTTTTCGCACTTGTGTTAGTGTTGAAAAACCACTTTTTGCACTTGTGTTGGTGCAGGAAACCACTTTTTGCGCTTGTATTAGTGTGGAAAAAACCACTTTTTCGCACTTGTGTTAGTGTTGAAAAACCACTTTTCGCACTTGTGTTGGTGCAGGAAACCACTTTTGCACTTGTATTATTGTGTGGAAAAACCACTTTTCGCACTTGTGTTAGTGTTGAAAAACCACTTTTCGCACTTGTGTTAGTGTTGAAAAAACCACTTTTCGCACTTGTGTTGGTGCAAGAAACCACTTTTGCACTTGTATTAGTGTGGAAAAACCACTTTTCGCACTTGTGTTAGTGTTGAAAAACCACTTTTCGCACTTGTGTTAGTGTTGGAAAAACCACTTTTCGCACTTGTGTTGGTGCAGGAAACCACTTTTGCACTTGTATTAGTGTGGAAAAAACCACTTTTCGCACTTGTGTTAGTGTTGAAAAACCACTTTTCGCACTTGTGTTGGTGCAGGAAACCACTTTTGCACTTGTATTAGTGTGGAAAAAACACTTTTCGCACTTGTGTTGGTGCAAGAAACCACTTTTACACTTGTATTAGTGTGGAAAAACCACTTTTCGCACTTGTGTTAGTGTTGAAAAACCACTTTTCGCACTTGTGTTAGTGTTGAAAAACCACTTTTCGCACTTGTGTTGGTGCAGGAAACCACTTTTGCACTTGTATTAGTGTGGAAAAACCACTTTTCGCACTTGTGTTAGTGTTGAAAAACCACTTTTCGCACTTGTGTTGGTGCAGGAAACCACTTTTGCACTTGTATTAGTGTGGAAAAAACACTTTTCGCACTTGTGTTAGTGTTGAAAAACCACTTTTCGCACTTGTGTTAGTGTTGAAAAACCACTTTTCGCACTTGTGTTAGTGTTGAAAAACCACTTTTCGCACTTGTGTTGGTGCAGGAAACCACTTTTGCACTTGTATTATTGTTGAAAAAACACTTTTCGCACTTGTGTTAGTGTTGAAAAACCACTTTTCGCACTTGTGTTAGTGTTGAAAAACCACTTTTCGCACTTGTGTTGGTGCAGGAAACCACTTTTGCACTTGTATTAGTGTGGAAAAACCACTTTTCGCACTTGTGTTAGTGTTGAAAAACCACTTTTCGCCCCTGTGTTAGTGTTGAAAAACGACTTTTCGCACTTGTGTTGGTGCAGGAAACCACTTTTGCACTTGTATTAGTGTGGAAAAAACACTTTTCGCACTTGTGTTAGTGTTGAAAAACCACTTTTCGCATTTGTGTTAGTGTTGAAAAACCACTTTCCCGCACTTGTATTGGTGTGGAAAAAACACTTTTTGCACTTGTGTTGGTGCAGGAAACCACTTTTGCACTTGTATTAGTGTGGAAAAAACACTTTTCGCACTTGTGTTGGTGTGGAAAAACCACTTTTCGCACTTGTGTTGGTGAAGGAAACCACTTTTGCACTTGTAGTAGTGTGGAAAAAACACTTCGCACTTGTGTTAGTGTTGAAAAACCACTTTTCGCATTTGTGTTAGTGTTGAAAAACCACTTTTCGCACTTGTATTAGTGTGGAAAAAACACTTTTCGCACTTGTATTAGTGTGGAAAAACCACTTTTCGCACTTGTGTTAGTGTTGAAAAACCACTTTTCGCACTTGTGTTGGTGCAGGAAACCACTTTTGCACTTGTATTAGTGTGGAAAAAACACTTTTCGCACTTGTATTAGTGTGGAAAAACCACTTTTCGCACTTGTGTTAGTGTTGAAAAACCACTTTTCGCACTTGTGTTGGTGCAGGAAACCACTTTTGCACTTGTATTAGTGTGGAAAAACCACTTTTCGCACTTGTGTTAGTGTTGAAAAACCACTTTTCGCACTTGTATTAGTGTGGAAAAAACACTTTTTGCACTTGTGATAGTGTTGAAAAACCACTTTTCGCACTTGTGTTAGTGTTGAAAAACAACTTTTCGCACTCGTGTTGGTGCAGGAAACCACTTTTGCACTTGTATTAGTGTGGAAAAACAACTTTTCGCACTTGTGTTAGTGTTGAAAAAACACTTTTCGCACTTGTGTTGGTGCAGGAAACCACTTTTGCACTTGTATTAGTGTGGAAAAACCACTTTTCGCACTTGTGTTAGTGTTGAAAAACCACTTTTCGCACTTGTGTTAGTGTTGAAAAACCACTTTTCGCACTTGTGTTGGTGCAAGAAACCACTTTTGCACTTGTATTAGTGTGGAAAAACCACTTTTCGCACTTGTGTTAGTGTTGAAAAACCACTTTTCGCACTTGTGTTAGTGTTGAAAAACCACTTTTCGCACTTGTGTTGGTGCAGTAAACAACTTTTGCACTTGTATTAGTGTGGAAAAACCACTTTTCGCACTTGTGTTAGTGTTGAAAAACCACTTTTCGCACTTGTGTTGGTGCAGGAAACCACTTTTGCACTTGTATTATTGTGTGGAAAAACCACTTTTCGCACTTGTGTTAGTGTTGAAAAACCACTTTGCGCACTTGTGTTAGTGTTGAAAAACCACTTTTCGCACTTGTGTTGGTGCAAGAAACCACTTTTGCACTTGTATTAGTGTGGAAAAAGCACTTTTCGCACTTGTGTTAGTGTTGAAAAACCACTTTTCGCACTTGTGTTAGTGTTGAAAAACCACTTTTCGCACTTGTGTTGGTGCAGGAAACCACTTTTGCACTTGTATTAGTGTGGAAAAACCACTTTTCGCACTTGTGTTAGTGTTGAAAAACCACTTTTCGCACTTGTGTTGGTGCAGGAAACCACTTTTGCACTTGTATTAGTGTGGAAAAAACACTTTTCGCACTTGTGTTAGTGTTGAAAAACCACTTTTCGCACTTGTGTTAGTGTTGAAAAACCACTTTTCGCACTTGTGTTAGTGTTGAAAAACCACTTTTCGCATTTGTGTTGGTGCAGGAAACCACTTTTGCACTTGTATTATTGTGGAAAAAACACTTTTCGCACTTGTGTTAGTGTTGAAAAACCACTTTTCGCACTTGTGTTAGTGTTGAAAAACCACTTTTCGCACTTGTGTTGGTGCAGGAAACCACTTTTGCACTTGTATTAGTGTGGAAAAACCACTTTTCGCACTTGTGTTGGTGCAGGAAACCACTTTTGCACTTGTATTAGTGTGGGAAAAACACTTTTCGCACTTGTGTTAGTGTTGAAAAACCACTTTTCGCATTTGTGTTAGTGTTGAAAAACCACTTTCCCGCACTTGTATTAGTGTGGAAAAACCACTTTTCGCACTTGTGTTAGTGTTGAAAAACCACTTTTCGCACTTGTGTTAGTGTTGAAAAACCACTTTTCGCACTTGTGTTGGTGCAGGAAACCACTTTTGCACTTGTATTAGTGTGGAAAAACCACTTTTCGCACTTGTGTTAGTGTTGAAAAACCACTTTTCGCACTTGTGTTGGTGCAGGAAACCACTTTTGCACTTGTATTAGTGTGGAAAAAACACTTTTCGCACTTGTGTTGGTGCAAGAAACCACTTTTACACTTGTATTAGTGTGGAAAAACCACTTTTCGCACTTGTGTTAGTGTTGAAAAACCACTTTTCGCACTTGTGTTAGTGTTGAAAAACCACTTTTCGCACTTGTGTTGGTGCAGGAAACCACTTTTGCACTTGTATTAGTGTGGAAAAACCACTTTTCGCACTTGTGTTAGTGTTGAAAAACCACTTTTCGCACTTGTGTTGGTGCAGGAAACCACTTTTGCACTTGTATTAGTGTGGAAAAAACACTTTTCGCACTTGTGTTAGTGTTGAAAAACCACTTTTCGCACTTGTGTTAGTGTTGAAAAACCACTTTTCGCACTTGTGTTAGTGTTGAAAAACCACTTTTCGCACTTGTGTTGGTGCAGGAAACCACTTTTGCACTTGTATTATTGTTGAAAAAACACTTTTCGCACTTGTGTTAGTGTTGAAAAACCACTTTTCGCACTTGTGTTAGTGTTGAAAAACCACTTTTCGCACTTGTGTTGGTGCAGGAAACCACTTTTGCACTTGTATTAGTGTGGAAAAACCACTTTTCGCACTTGTGTTAGTGTTGAAAAACCACTTTTCGCCCCTGTGTTAGTGTTGAAAAACGACTTTTCGCACTTGTGTTGGTGCAGGAAACCACTTTTGCACTTGTATTAGTGTGGAAAAAACACTTTTCGCACTTGTGTTAGTGTTGAAAAACCACTTTTCGCATTTGTGTTAGTGTTGAAAAACCACTTTCCCGCACTTGTATTGGTGTGGAAAAAACACTTTTTGCACTTGTGTTGGTGCAGGAAACCACTTTTGCACTTGTATTAGTGTGGAAAAAACACTTTTCGCACTTGTGTTGGTGTGGAAAAACCACTTTTCGCACTTGTGTTGGTGAAGGAAACCACTTTTGCACTTGTAGTAGTGTGGAAAAAACACTTCGCACTTGTGTTAGTGTTGAAAAACCACTTTTCGCATTTGTGTTAGTGTTGAAAAACCACTTTTCGCACTTGTATTAGTGTGGAAAAAACACTTTTCGCACTTGTATTAGTGTGGAAAAACCACTTTTCGCACTTGTGTTAGTGTTGAAAAACCACTTTTCGCACTTGTGTTGGTGCAGGAAACCACTTTTGCACTTGTATTAGTGTGGAAAAAACACTTTTCGCACTTGTATTAGTGTGGAAAAACCACTTTTCGCACTTGTGTTAGTGTTGAAAAACCACTTTTCGCACTTGTGTTGGTGCAGGAAACCACTTTTGCACTTGTATTAGTGTGGAAAAACCACTTTTCGCACTTGTGTTAGTGTTGAAAAACCACTTTTCGCACTTGTATTAGTGTGGAAAAAACACTTTTTGCACTTGTGATAGTGTTGAAAAACCACTTTTCGCACTTGTGTTAGTGTTGAAAAACAACTTTTCGCACTCGTGTTGGTGCAGGAAACCACTTTTGCACTTGTATTAGTGTGGAAAAACAACTTTTCGCACTTGTGTTAGTGTTGAAAAAACACTTTTCGCACTTGTGTTGGTGCAGGAAACCACTTTTGCACTTGTATTAGTGTGGAAAAACCACTTTTCGCACTTGTGTTAGTGTTGAAAAACCACTTTTCGCACTTGTGTTAGTGTTGAAAAACCACTTTTCGCACTTGTGTTGGTGCAAGAAACCACTTTTGCACTTGTATTAGTGTGGAAAAACCACTTTTCGCACTTGTGTTAGTGTTGAAAAACCACTTTTCGCACTTGTGTTAGTGTTGAAAAACCACTTTTCGCACTTGTGTTGGTGCAGGAAACAACTTTTGCACTTGTATTAGTGTGGAAAAACCACTTTTCGCACTTGTGTTAGTGTTGAAAAACCACTTTTCGCACTTGTGTTGGTGCAGGAAACCACTTTTGCACTTGTATTATTGTGTGGAAAAACCACTTTTCGCACTTGTGTTAGTGTTGAAAAACCACTTTGCGCACTTGTGTTAGTGTTGAAAAACCACTTTTCGCACTTGTGTTGGTGCAAGAAACCACTTTTGCACTTGTATTAGTGTGGAAAAAGCACTTTTCGCACTTGTGTTAGTGTTGAAAAACCACTTTTCGCACTTGTGTTAGTGTTGAAAAACCACTTTTCGCACTTGTGTTGGTGCAGGAAACCACTTTTGCACTTGTATTAGTGTGGAAAAACCACTTTTCGCACTTGTGTTAGTGTTGAAAAACCACTTTTCGCACTTGTGTTGGTGCAGGAAACCACTTTTGCACTTGTATTAGTGTGGAAAAAACACTTTTCGCACTTGTGTTAGTGTTGAAAAACCACTTTTCGCACTTGTGTTAGTGTTGAAAAACCACTTTTCGCACTTGTGTTAGTGTTGAAAAACCACTTTTCGCATTTGTGTTGGTGCAGGAAACCACTTTTGCACTTGTATTATTGTGGAAAAAACACTTTTCGCACTTGTGTTAGTGTTGAAAAACCACTTTTCGCACTTGTGTTAGTGTTGAAAAACCACTTTTCGCACTTGTGTTGGTGCAGGAAACCACTTTTGCACTTGTATTAGTGTGGAAAAACCACTTTTCGCACTTGTGTTGGTGCAGGAAACCACTTTTGCACTTGTATTAGTGTGGGAAAAACACTTTTCGCACTTGTGTTAGTGTTGAAAAACCACTTTTCGCATTTGTGTTAGTGTTGAAAAACCACTTTCCCGCACTTGTATTGGTGTGGAAAAAACACTTTTTGCACTTGTGTTGGTGCAGGAAACCACTTTTGCACTTGTATTAGTGTGGAAAAAACACTTTTCGCACTTGTGTTGGTGTGGAAAAACCACTTTTCGCACTTGTGTTGGTGCAGGAAACCACTTTTGCACTTGTATTAGTGTGGAAAAAACACTTCGCACTTGTGTTAGTGTTGAAAAACCACTTTTCGCATTTGTGTTAGTGTTGAAAAACCACTTTTCGCACTTGTATTAGTGTGGAAAAAACACTTTTCGCACTTGTATTAGTGTGGAAAAACCACTTTTCGCACTTGTGTTAGTGTTGAAAAACCACTTTTCGCACTTGTGTTGGTGCAGGAAACCACTTTTGCACTTGTATTAGTGTGGAAAAAACACTTTTCGCACTTGTATTAGTGTGGAAAAACCACTTTTCGCACTTGTGTTAGTGTTGAAAAACCACTTTTCGTACTTGTGTTGGTGCAGGAAACCACTTTTGCACTTGTATTAGTGTGGAAAAACCACTTTTCGCACTTGTGTTAGTGTTGAAAAACCACTTTTCGCACTTGTATTAGTGTGGAAAAAACACTTTTTGCACTTGTGATAGTGTTGAAAAACCACTTTTCGCACTTGTGTTAGTGTTGAAAAACAACTTTTCGCACTTGTGTTGGTGCAGGAAACCACTTTTGCACTTGTATTAGTGTGGAAAAACCACTTTTCGCACTTGTGTTAGTGTTGAAAAAACACTTTTCGCACTTGTGTTGGTGCAGGAAACCACTTTTGCACTTGTATTAGTGTGGAAAAACCACTTTTCGCACTTGTGTTAGTGTTGAAAAACCACTTTTCGCACTTGTGTTAGTGTTGAAAAACCACTTTTCGCACTTGTGTTGGTGCAAGAAACCACTTTTGCACTTGTATTAGTGTGGAAAAACCACTTTTCGCACTTGTGTTAGTGTTGAAAAACCACTTTTCGCACTTGTGTTAGTGTTGAAAAACCACTTTTCGCACTTGTGTTGGTGCAGGAAACCACTTTTGCACTTGTATTAGTGTGGAAAAACCACTTTTCGCACTTGTGTTAGTGTTGAAAAACCACTTTTCGCACTTGTGTTTGTGCAGGAAACCACTTTTGCACTTGTATTATTGTGTGGAAAAACCACTTTTTGCACTTGTGTTAGTGTTGAAAAACCACTTTTCGCACTTGTGTTAGTGTTGAAAAACCACTTTTCGCACTTGTGTTGGTGCAAGAAACCACTTTTGCACTTGTATTAGTGTGGAAAAACCACTTTTCGCACTTGTGTTAGTGTTGAAAAACCACTTTTTGCACTTGTGTTAGTGTTGAAAAACCACTTTTCGCTCTTGTGTTGGTGCAGGAAACCACTTTTGCACTTGTATTAGTGTGGAAAAACCACTTTTCGCACTTGTGTTAGTGTTGAAAAACCACTTTTCGCACTTGTGTTGGTGCAGGAAACCACTTTTGCACTTGTATTAGTGTGGAAAAAACACTTTTGGCACTTGTGTTGGTGCAAGAAACCACTTTTACACTTGTATTAGTGTGGAAAAACCACTTTTCGCACTTGTGTTAGTGTTGAAAAACCACTTTTCGCACTTGTGTTAGTGTTGAAAAACCACTTTTCGCACTTGTGTTGGTGCAGGAAACCACTTTTGCACTTGTATTAGTGTGGAAAAACCACTTTTCGCACTTGTGTTAGTGTTGAAAAACCACTTTTCGCACTTGTGTTGGTGCAGGAAACCACTTTTGCACTTGTATGAGTGTGGAAAAAACACTTTTCGCACTTGTGTTAGTGTTGAAAAACCACTTTTCGCACTTGTGTTAGTGTTGAAAAACCACTTTTCGCACTTGTGTTAGTGTTGAAAAACCACTTTTCGCACTTGTGTTGGTGCAGGAAACCACTTTTGCACTTGTATTATTGTTGAAAAAACACTTTTCGCACTTGTGTTAGTGTTGAAAAACCACTTTTCGCACTTGTGTTAGTGTTGAAAAACCACTTTTCGCACTTGTGTTGGTGCAGGAAACCACTTTTGCACTTGTATTAGTGTGGAAAAAACCACTTTTCGCACTTGTGTTAGTGTTGAAAAACCACTTTTCGCCCCTGTGTTAGTGTTGAAAAACGACTTTTCGCACTTGTGTTGGTGCAGGAAACCACTTTTGCACTTGTATTAGTGTGGAAAAAACACTTTTCGCACTTGTGTTAGTGTTGAAAAAACCACTTTTCGCATTTGTGTTAGTGTTGAAAAACCACTTTCCCGCACTTGTATTGGTGTGGAAAAAACACTTTTTGCACTTGTGTTGGTGCAGGAAACCACTTTTGCACTTGTATTAGTGTGGAAAAAACACTTTTCGCACTTGTGTTGGTGTGGAAAAACCACTTTTCGCACTTGTGTTGGTGCAGGAAACCACTTTTGCACTTGTAGTAGTGTGGAAAAAACACTTCGCACTTGTGTTAGTGTTGAAAAACCACTTTTCGCATTTGTGTTAGTGTTGAAAAACCACTTTTCGCACTTGTATTAGTGTGGAAAAAACACTTTTCGCACTTGTATTAGTGTGGAAAAACCACTTTTCGCACTTGTGTTAGTGTTGAAAAACCACTTTTCGCACTTGTGTTGGTGCAGGAAACCACTTTTGCACTTGTATTAGTGTGGAAAAAACACTTTTCGCACTTGTATTAGTGTGGAAAAACCACTTTTCGCACTTGTGTTAGTGTTGAAAAACCACTTTTCGCACTTGTGTTGGTGCAGGAAACCACTTTTGCACTTGTATTAGTGTGGAAAAACCACTTTTCGCACTTGTGTTAGTGTTGAAAAACCACTTTTCGCACTTGTATTAGTGTGGAAAAAACACTTTTTGCACTTGTGATAGTGTTGAAAAACCACTTTTCGCACTTGTGTTAGTGTTGAAAAACAACTTTTCGCACTTGTGTTGGTGCAGGAAACCACTTTTGCACTTGTATTAGTGTGGAAAAACAACTTTTCGCACTTGTGTTAGTGTTGAAAAAACACTTTTCGCACTTGTGTTGGTGCAGGAAACCACTTTTGCACTTGTATTAGTGTGGAAAAACCACTTTTCGCACTTGTGTTAGTGTTTAAAAACCACTTTTCGCACTTGTGTTAGTGTTGAAAAACCACTTTTCGCACTTGTGTTGGTGCAAGAAACCACTTTTGCACTTGTATTAGTGTGGAAAAACCACTTTTCGCACTTGTGTTAGTGTTGAAAAACCACTTTTCGCACTTGTGTTAGTGTTGAAAAACCACTTTTCGCACTTGTGTTGGTGCAGGAAACCACTTTTGCACTTGTATTAGTGTGGAAAAACCACTTTTCGCACTTGTGTTAGTGTTGAAAAACCACTTTTCGCACTTGTGTTGGTGCAGGAAACCACTTTTGCACTTGTATTATTGTATTGAAAAACCACTTTTCGCACTTGTGTTAGTGTTGAAAAACCACTTTGCGCACTTGTGTTAGTGTTGAAAAACCACTTTTCGCACTTGTGTTGGTGCAAGAAACCACTTTTGCACTTGGATTAGTGTGGAAAAAGCACTTTTCGCACTTGTGTTAGTGTTGAAAAACCACTTTTCGCACTTGTGTTAGTGTTGAAAAACCACTTTTCGCACTTGTGTTAGTGTTGAAAAACCACTTTTCGCACTTGTGTTGGTGCAGGAAACCACTTTTGCACTTGTATTAGTGTGGAAAAACCACTTTTCGCACTTGTGTTAGTGTTGAAAAACCTCTTTTTGCCCTTGTGTTAGTGTTGAAAAACCACTTTTCGCACTTGTGTTGGTGCAGGAAACCACTTTTGCACTTGTATTAGTGTGGAAAAAACACTTTTCGCACTTGTGTTAGTGTTGAAAAACCACTTTTCGCACTTGTGTTGGTGCAGGAAACCACTTTTGCACTTGTATTAGTGTGGAAAAAACACTTTTCGCACTTGTGTTGGTGTGGAAAAACCACTTTTCGCACTTGTGTTGGTGCAGGAAACCACTTTTGCACTTGTATTAGTGTGGGAAAAACACTTCGCACTTGTGTTAGTGTTGAAAAACCACTTTTTGCATTTGTGTTAGTGTTGAAAAACCACTTTTCGCACTTGTATTAGTGTGGAAAAAACACTTTTCGCACTTGTATTAGTGTGGAAAAACCACTTTTCGCACTTGTGTTAGTGTTGAAAAACCACTTTTCGCACTTGTGTTGGTGCAGGAAACCACTTTTGCACTTGTATTAGTGTGGAAAAAACACTTTTCGCACTTGTATTAGTGTGGAAAAACCACTTTTCGCACTTGTGTTAGTGTTGAAAAACCACTTTTCGCACTTGTGTTGGTGCAGGAAACCACTTTTGCACTTGTATTAGTGTGGAAAAACCACTTTTCGCACTTGTGTTAGTGTTGAAAAACCACTTTTCGCACTTGTATTAGTGTGGAAAAAACACTTTTTGCACTTGTGATAGTGTTGAAAAACCACTTTTCGCACTTGTGTTAGTGTTGAAAAACAACTTTTCGCACTTGTGTTGGTGCAGGAAACCACTTTTGCACTTGTATTAGTGTGGAAAAACCACTTTTCGCACTTGTGTTAGTGTTGAAAAAACACTTTTCGCACTTGTGTTGGTGCAGGAAACCACTTTTGCACTTGTATTAGTGTGGAAAAACCACTTTTCGCACTTGTGTTAGTGTTGAAAAACCACTTTTCGCACTTGTGTTAGTGTTGAAAAACCACTTTTCGCACTTGTGTTGGTGCAAGAAACCACTTTTGCACTTGTATTAGTGTGGAAAAACCACTTTTCGCACTTGTGTTAGTGTTGAAAAACCACTTTTCGCACTTGTGTTAGTGTTGAAAAACCACTTTTCGCACTTGTGTTGGTGCAGGAAACCACTTTTGCACTTGTATTAGTGTGGAAAAACCACTTTTCGCACTTGTGTTAGTGTTGAAAAACCACTTTTCGCACTTGTGTTGGTGCAGGAAACCACTTTTGCACTTGTATTATTGTGTGGAAAAACCACTTTTCGCACTTGTGTTAGTGTTGAAAAACCACTTTTCGCACTTGTGTTAGTGTTGAAAAACCACTTTTCGCACTTGTGTTGGTGCAAGAAACCACTTTTGCACTTGTATTAGTGTGGAAAAACCACTTTTCGCACTTGTGTTAGTGTTGAAAAACCACTTTTCGCACTTGTGTTGGTGCAGGAAACCACTTTTGCACTTGTATTAGTGTGGAAAAACCACTTTTCGCACTTGTGTTAGTGTTGAAAAACCACTTTTCGCACTTGTGTTGGTGCAGGAAACCACTTTTGCACTTGTATTAGTGTGGAAAAAACACTTTTCGCACTTGTGTTAGTGTTGAAAAACCACTTTTCGCACTTGTGTTAGTGTTGAAAAACCACTTTTCGCACTTGTGTTAGTGTTGAAAAACCACTTTTCGCATTTGTGTTGGTGCAGGAAACCACTTTTGCACTTGTATTATTGTGGAAAAAACACTTTTCGCACTTGTGTTAGTGTTGAAAAACCACTTTTCGCACTTGTGTTAGTGTTGAAAAACCACTTTTCGCACTTGTGTTGGTGCAGGAAACCACTTTTGCACTTGTATTAGTGTGGAAAAACCACTTTTCGCACTTGTGTTAGTGTTGAAAAACCTCTTTTTGCCCTTGTGTTGGTGTTGAAAAACCACTTTTCGCACTTGTGTTGGTGCAGGAAACCACTTTTGCACTTGTATTAGTGTGGAAAAAACACTTTTCGCACTTGTGTTAGTGTTGAAAAACCACTTTTCGCATTTGTGTTAGTGTTGAAAAACGACTTTCCGCACTTGTATTGGTGTGGAAAAAACACTTTTTGCACTTGTGATAGTGTTGAAAAACCACTTTTCGCACTTGTGTTAGTGTTGAAAAACCACTTTTCGCACTTGCGTTGGTGCAGGAAACCACTTTTGCACTTGTATTAGTGTGGAAAAAACACTTTTCGCACTTGTATTAGTGTGGAAAAACGACTTTTCGCACTTGTGTTAGTGTTGAAAAACCACTTTTCGCACTTGTGTTGGTGCAGGAAACCACTTTTGCACTTGTATTAGTGTGGAAAAAACACTTTTCGCACTTGTGTTGGTGTGGAAAAACCACTTTTCGCACTTGTGTTAGTGTTGAAAATCCACTTTTCACACTTGTGTTGGTGCAGGAAACCACTTTTGCACTTGTATTAGTGTGGAAAAAACACTTTTCGCACTTGTGTTGGTGTGGAAAAACCACTTTTCGCACTTGTGTTAGTGTTGAAAAACCACTTTTCGCACTTGTGTTGGTGCAGGAAACCACTTTTGTACTTGTATTAGTGTGGAAAAAACACTTTTCGCACTTGTGTTGGTGTGGAAAAACCACTTTTCGCACTTGTGTTGGTGCAGGAAACCATTTTTGCACTTGTATTAGTGTGGAAAAACCACTTTTCGCACTTGTGTTAGTGTTGAAAAACCACTTTTCGCACTTGTATTAGTGTGGAAAAAACACTTTTTGCACTTGTGATAGTGTTGAAAAACCACTTTTCGCACTTGTGTTAGTGTTGAAAAACAACTTTTCGCACTTGTGTTGGTGCAGGAAACCACTTTTGCACTTGTATTAGTGTGGAAAAACCACTTTTCGCACTTGTGTTAGTGTTGAAAAACCACTTTTCGCACTTGTGTTGGTGCAGGAAACCACTTTTGCACTTGTATTAGTGTGGAAAAAACACTTTTCGCACTTGTGTTGGTGTGGAAAAACCACTTTTCGCACTTGTGTTAGTGTTGAAAAACCACTTTTCACACTTGTGTTGGTGCAGGAAACCACTTTTGCACCTGTATTAGTGTGGAAAAAACACTTTTCGCACTTGTGTTGGTGTGGAAAAACCACTTTTCGCACTTGTGTTAGTGTTGAAAAACCACTTTTCGCACTTGTGTTGGTGCAGGAAACCACTTTTGCACTTGTATTAGTGTGGAAAAAACACTTTTCGCACTTGTGTTGGTGTGGAAAAACCACTTTTCGCACTTGTGTTGGTGCAGGAAACCACTTTTGCACTTGTATTAGTGTGGAAAAAACACTTCACACTTGTGTTAGTGTTGAAAAACCACTTTTTGCATTTGTGTTAGTGTTGAAAAACCACTTTTCGCACTTGTATTAGTGTGGAAAAAACACTTTTCGCACTTGTATTAGTGTGGAAAAACCACTTTTCGCACTTGTGTTAGTGTTGAAAAACCACTTTTCGCACTTGTGTTGGTGCAGGAAACCACTTTTGCACTTGTATTAGTGTGGAAAAAACACTTTTCGCACTTGTATTAGTGTGGAAAAACCACTTTTCGCACTTGTGTTAGTGTTGAAAAACCACTTTTCGCACTTGTGTTGGTGCAGGAAACCACTTTTGCACTTGTATTAGTGTGGAAAAACCACTTTTCGAACTTGTGTTAGTGTTGAAAAACCACTTTTCGCACTTGTATTAGTGTGGAAAAAACACTTTTTCACTTGTGATAGTGTTGAAAAACCACTTTTCGTACTTGTGTTAGTGTTGAAAAACAACTTTTCGCACTTGTGTTGGTGCAGGAAACCACTTTTGCACTTGTATTAGTGTGGAAAAACCACTTTTCGCACTTGTGTTAGTGTTGAAAAACCACTTTTCGCACTTGTGTTGGTGCAGGAAACCACTTTTGCACTTGTATTAGTGTGGAAAAACCACTTTTCGCACTTGTGTTAGTGTTGAAAAACCACTTTTCGCACTTGTGTTAGTGTTGAAAAACCACTTTTCGCACTTGTGTTGGTGCAAGAAACCACTTTTGCACTTGTATTAGTGTGGAAAAACCACTTTTCGCACTTGTGTTAGTGTTGAAAAACCACTTTTCGCACTTGTGTTAGTGTTGAAAAACCACTTTTCGCACTTGTGTTGGTGCAGGAAACCACTTTTGCACTTGTATTAGTGTGGAAAAACCACTTTTCGCACTTGTGTTAGTGTTGAAAAACCACTTTTCACACTTGTGTTGGTGCAGGAAACCACTTTTGCACTTGTATTAGTGTGGAAAAACCACTTTTCGCACTTGTGTTAGTGTTGAAAAACCACTTTTCGCACTTGTGTTAGTGTTGAAAAACCACTTTTCGCACTTGTGTTGGTGCAAGAAACCACTTTTACACTTGTATTAGTGTGGAAAAACCACTTTTCGCACTTGTGTTAGTGTTGAAAAACCACTTTTCGCACTTGTGTTAGTGTTGAAAAACCACTTTTCGCACTTGTGTTGGTGCAGGAAACCACTTTTGCACTTGTATTAGTGTGGAAAAACCACTTTTGCACTTGTGTTAGTGTTGAAAAACCACTTTTCGCACTTGTGTTGGTGCAGGAAACCACTTTTGCACTTGTATTAGTGTGGAAAAAACACTTTTCGCACTTGTGTTAGTGTTGAAAAACCACTTTTCGCACTTGTGTTAGTGTTGAAAAACCACTTTTCACACTTGTGTTAGTGTTGAAAACCACTTTTCGCACTTGTGTTGGTGCAGGAAACCACTTTTGCACTTGTATTATTGTTGAAAAAACACTTTTCGCACTTGTGTTAGTGTTGAAAAACCACTTTTCGCACTTGTGTTAGTGTTGAAAAACCACTTTTCGCACTTGTGTTGGTGCAGGAAACCACTTTTGCACTTGTATTAGTGTGGAAAAACCACTTTTCGCACTTGTGTTAGTGTTGAAAAACCACTTTTCGCCCCTGTGTTAGTGTTGAAAAACGACTTTTCGCACTTGTGTTGGTGCAGGAAACCACTTTTGCACTTGTATTAGTGTGGGAAAAACACTTTTCGCACTTGTGTTAGTGTTGAAAAACCACTTTTCGCATTTGTGTTAGTGTTGAAAAACCACTTTCCCGCACTTGTATTGGTGTGGAAAAAACACTTTTTGCACTTGTGTTGGTGCAGGAAACCACTTTTGCACTTGTATTAGTGTGGAAAAAACACTTTTCGCACTTGTGTTGGTGTGGAAAAACCACTTTTCGCACTTGTGTTGGTGCAGGAAACCACTTTTGCACTTGTATTAGTGTGGAAAAAACACTTCGCACTTGTGTTAGTGTTGAAAAACCACTTTTCGCATTTGTGTTAGTGTTGAAAAACCACTTTTCGCACTTGTATTAGTGTGGAAAAAACACTTTTCGCACTTGTATTAGTGTGGAAAAACCACTTTTCGCACTTGTGTTAGTGTTGAAAAACCACTTTTCGCACTTGTGTTGGTGCAGGAAACCACTTTTGCACTTGTATTAGTGTGGAAAAAACACTTTTCACACTTGTATTAGTGTGGAAAAACCACTTTTCGCACTTGTGTTAGTGTTGAAAAACCACTTTTCGTACTTGTGTTGGTGCAGGAAACCACTTTTGCACTTGTATTAGTGTGGAAAAACCACTTTTCGCACTTGTGTTAGTGTTGAAAAACCACTTTTCGCACTTGTATTAGTGTGGAAAAAACACTTTTTGCACTTGTGATAGTGTTGAAAAACCACTTTTCGCACTTGTGTTAGTGTTGAAAAACAACTTTTCGCACTTGTGTTGGTGCAGGAAACCACTTTTGCACTTGTATTAGTGTGGAAAAACCACTTTTCGCACTTGTGTTAGTGTTGAAAAAACACTTTTCGCACTTGTGTTGGTGCAGGAAACCACTTTTGCACTTGTATTAGTGTGGAAAAACCACTTTTTGCACTTGTGTTAGTGTTGAAAAACCACTTTTCGCACTTGTGTTAGTGTTGAAAAACCACTTTTCGCACTTGTGTTGGTGCAAGAAACCACTTTTGCACTTGTATTAGTGTGGAAAAACCACTTTTCGCACTTGTGTTAGTGTTGAAAAACCACTTTTCGCACTTGTGTTAGTGTTGAAAAACCACTTTTTGCACTTGTGTTGGTGCAGGAAACCACTTTTGCGCTTGTATTAGTGTGGAAAAACCACTTTTCGCACTTGTGTTAGTGTTGAAAAACCACTTTTCGCACTTGTGTTGGTGCAGGAAACCACTTTTGCACTTGTATTATTGTGTGGAAAAACCACTTTTCGCACTTGTGTTAGTGTTGAAAAACCACTTTTCGCACTTGTGTTAGTGTTGAAAAACCACTTTTCGCACTTGTGTTGGTGCAAGAAACCACTTTTGCACTTGTATTAGTGTGGAAAAACCACTTTTCGCACTTGTGTTAGTGTTGAAAAACCACTTTTCGCACTTGTGTTAGTGTTGAAAAACCACTTTTCGCACTTGTGTTGGTGCAGGAAACCACTTTTGCACTTGTATTAGTGTGGAAAAACCACTTTTCGCACTTGTGTTAGTGTTGAAAAACCACTTTTCGCACTTGTGTTGGTGCAGGAAACCACTTTTGCACTTGTATTAGTGTGGAAAAAACACTTTTCGCACTTGTGTTGGTGCAAGAAACCACTTTTACACTTGTATTAGTGTGGAAAAACCACTTTTCGCACTTGTGTTAGTGTTGAAAAACCACTTTTCGCACTTGTGTTAGTGTTGAAAAACCACTTTTCGCACTTGTGTTGGTGCAGGAAACCACTTTTGCACTTGTATTAGTGTGGAAAAACCACTTTTCGCACTTGTGTTAGTGTTGAAAAACCACTTTTCGCACTTGTGTTGGTGCAGGAAACCACTTTTGCACTTGTATTAGTGTGGAAAAAACACTTTTCGCACTTGTGTTAGTGTTGAAAAACCACTTTTCGCACTTGTGTTAGTGTTGAAAAACCACTTTTCGCACTTGTGTTAGTGTTGAAAAACCACTTTTCGCACTTGTGTTGGTGCAGGAAACCACTTTTGCACTTGTATTATTGTTGAAAAAACACTTTTCGCACTTGTGTTAGTGTTGAAAAACCACTTTTCGCACTTGTGTTAGTGTTGAAAAACCACTTTTCGCACTTGTGTTGGTGCAGGAAACCACTTTTGCACTTGTATTAGTGTGGAAAAACCACTTTTCGCACTTGTGTTAGTGTTGAAAAACCACTTTTCGCCCCTGTGTTAGTGTTGAAAAACGACTTTTCGCACTTGTGTTGGTGCAGGAAACCACTTTTGCACTTGTATTAGTGTGGAAAAAACACTTTTCGCACTTGTGTTAGTGTTGAAAAACCACTTTTCGCATTTGTGTTAGTGTTGAAAAACCACTTTCCCGCACTTGTATTGGTGTGGAAAAAACACTTTTTGCACTTGTGTTGGTGCAGGAAACCACTTTTGCACTTGTATTAGTGTGGAAAAAACACTTTTCGCACTTGTGTTGGTGTGGAAAAACCACTTTTCGCACTTGTGTTGGTGAAGGAAACCACTTTTGCACTTGTAGTAGTGTGGAAAAAACACTTCGCACTTGTGTTAGTGTTGAAAAACCACTTTTCGCATTTGTGTTAGTGTTGAAAAACCACTTTTCGCACTTGTATTAGTGTGGAAAAAACACTTTTCGCACTTGTATTAGTGTGGAAAAACCACTTTTCGCACTTGTGTTAGTGTTGAAAAACCACTTTTCGCACTTGTGTTGGTGCAGGAAACCACTTTTGCACTTGTATTAGTGTGGAAAAAACACTTTTCGCACTTGTATTAGTGTGGAAAAACCACTTTTCGCACTTGTGTTAGTGTTGAAAAACCACTTTTCGCACTTGTGTTGGTGCAGGAAACCACTTTTGCACTTGTATTAGTGTGGAAAAACCACTTTTCGCACTTGTGTTAGTGTTGAAAAACCACTTTTCGCACTTGTATTAGTGTGGAAAAAACACTTTTTGCACTTGTGATAGTGTTGAAAAACCACTTTTCGCACTTGTGTTAGTGTTGAAAAACAACTTTTCGCACTCGTGTTGGTGCAGGAAACCACTTTTGCACTTGTATTAGTGTGGAAAAACAACTTTTCGCACTTGTGTTAGTGTTGAAAAAACACTTTTCGCACTTGTGTTGGTGCAGGAAACCACTTTTGCACTTGTATTAGTGTGGAAAAACCACTTTTCGCACTTGTGTTAGTGTTGAAAAACCACTTTTCGCACTTGTGTTAGTGTTGAAAAACCACTTTTCGCACTTGTGTTGGTGCAAGAAACCACTTTTGCACTTGTATTAGTGTGGAAAAACCACTTTTCGCACTTGTGTTAGTGTTGAAAAACCACTTTTCGCACTTGTGTTAGTGTTGAAAAACCACTTTTCGCACTTGTGTTGGTGCAGGAAACAACTTTTGCACTTGTATTAGTGTGGAAAAACCACTTTTCGCACTTGTGTTAGTGTTGAAAAACCACTTTTCGCAATTGTGTTGGTGCAGGAAACCACTTTTGCACTTGTATTATTGTGTGGAAAAACCACTTTTCGCACTTGTGTTAGTGTTGAAAAACCACTTTGCGCACTTGTGTTAGTGTTGAAAAACCACTTTTCGCACTTGTGTTGGTGCAAGAAACCACTTTTGCACTTGTATTAGTGTGGAAAAAGCACTTTTCGCACTTGTGTTAGTGTTGAAAAACCACTTTTCGCACTTGTGTTAGTGTTGAAAAACCACTTTTCGCACTTGTGTTGGTGCAGGAAACCACTTTTGCACTTGTATTAGTGTGGAAAAACCACTTTTCGCACTTGTGTTAGTGTTGAAAAACCACTTTTCGCACTTGTGTTGGTGCAGGAAACCACTTTTGCACTTGTATTAGTGTGGAAAAAACACTTTTCGCACTTGTGTTAGTGTTGAAAAACCACTTTTCGCACTTGTGTTAGTGTTGAAAAACCACTTTTCGCACTTGTGTTAGTGTTGAAAAACCACTTTTCGCATTTGTGTTGGTGCAGGAAACCACTTTTGCACTTGTATTATTGTGGAAAAAACACTTTTCGCACTTGTGTTAGTGTTGAAAAACCACTTTTCGCACTTGTGTTAGTGTTGAAAAACCACTTTTCGCACTTGTGTTGGTGCAGGGAAACCACTTTTGCACTTGTATTAGTGTGGAAAAACCACTTTTCGCACTTGTGTTGGTGCAGGAAACCACTTTTGCACTTGTATTAGTGTGGGAAAAACACTTTTCGCACTTGTGTTAGTGTTGAAAAACCACTTTTCGCATTTGTGTTAGTGTTGAAAAACCACTTTCCCGCACTTGTATTGGTGTGGAAAAAACACTTTTTGCACTTGTGTTGGTGCAGGAAACCACTTTTGCACTTGTATTAGTGTGGAAAAAACACTTTTCGCACTTGTGTTGGTGTGGAAAAACCACTTTTCGCACTTGTGTTGGTGCAGGAAACCACTTTTGCACTTGTATTAGTGTGGAAAAAACACTTCGCACTTGTGTTAGTGTTGAAAAACCACTTTTCGCATTTGTGTTAGTGTTGAAAAACCACTTTTCGCACTTGTATTAGTGTGGAAAAAACACTTTTCGCACTTGTATTAGTGTGGAAAAACCACTTTTCGCACTTGTGTTAGTGTTGAAAAACCACTTTTCGCACTTGTGTTGGTGCAGGAAACCACTTTTGCACTTGTATTAGTGTGGAAAAAACACTTTTCGCACTTGTATTAGTGTGGAAAAACCACTTTTCGCACTTGTGTTAGTGTTGAAAAACCACTTTTCGTACTTGTGTTGGTGCAGGAAACCACTTTTGCACTTGTATTAGTGTGGAAAAACCACTTTTCGCACTTGTGTTAGTGTTGAAAAACCACTTTTCGCACTTGTATTAGTGTGGAAAAAACACTTTTTGCACTTGTGATAGTGTTGAAAAACCACTTTTCGCACTTGTGTTAGTGTTGAAAAACAACTTTTCGCACTTGTGTTGGTGCAGGAAACCACTTTTGCACTTGTATTAGTGTGGAAAAACCACTTTTCGCACTTGTGTTAGTGTTGAAAAAACACTTTTCGCACTTGTGTTGGTGCAGGAAACCACTTTTGCACTTGTATTAGTGTGGAAAAACCACTTTTCGCACTTGTGTTAGTGTTGAAAAACCACTTTTCGCACTTGTGTTAGTGTTGAAAAACCACTTTTCGCACTTGTGTTGGTGCAAGAAACCACTTTTGCACTTGTATTAGTGTGGAAAAACCACTTTTCGCACTTGTGTTAGTGTTGAAAAACCACTTTTCGCACTTGTGTTAGTGTTGAAAAACCACTTTTCGCACTTGTGTTGGTGCAGGAAACCACTTTTGCACTTGTATTAGTGTGGAAAAACCACTTTTCGCACTTGTGTTAGTGTTGAAAAACCACTTTTCGCACTTGTGTTTGTGCAGGAAACCACTTTTGCACTTGTATTATTGTGTGGAAAAACCACTTTTTGCACTTGTGTTAGTGTTGAAAAACCACTTTTCGCACTTGTGTTAGTGTTGAAAAACCACTTTTCGCACTTGTGTTGGTGCAAGAAACCACTTTTGCACTTGTATTAGTGTGGAAAAACCACTTTTCGCACTTGTGTTAGTGTTGAAAAACCACTTTTTGCACTTGTGTTAGTGTTGAAAAACCACTTTTCGCTCTTGTGTTGGTGCAGGAAACCACTTTTGCACTTGTATTAGTGTGGAAAAACCACTTTTCGCACTTGTGTTAGTGTTGAAAAACCACTTTTCGCACTTGTGTTGGTGCAGGAAACCACTTTTGCACTTGTATTAGTGTGGAAAAAACACTTTTGGCACTTGTGTTGGTGCAAGAAACCACTTTTACACTTGTATTAGTGTGGAAAAACCACTTTTCGCACTTGTGTTATTGTTGAAAAACCACTTTTCGCACTTGTGTTAGTGTTGAAAAACCACTTTTCGCACTTGTGTTGGTGCAGGAAACCACTTTTGCACTTGTATTAGTGTGGAAAAACCACTTTTCGCACTTGTGTTAGTGTTGAAAAACCACTTTTCGCACTTGTGTTGGTGCAGGAAACCACTTTTGCACTTGTATTAGTGTGGAAAAAACACTTTTCGCACTTGTGTTAGTGTTGAAAAACCACTTTTCGCACTTGTGTTAGTGTTGAAAAACCACTTTTCGCACTTGTGTTAGTGTTGAAAAACCACTTTTCGCACTTGTGTTGGTGCAGGAAACCACTTTTGCACTTGTATTATTGTTGAAAAAACACTTTTCGCACTTGTGTTAGTGTTGAAAAACCACTTTTCGCACTTGTGTTAGTGTTGAAAAACCACTTTTCGCACTTGTGTTGGTGCAGGAAACCACTTTTGCACTTGTATTAGTGTGGAAAAACCACTTTTCGCACTTGTGTTAGTGTTGAAAAACCACTTTTCGCCCCTGTGTTAGTGTTGAAAAACGACTTTTCGCACTTGTGTTGGTGCAGGAAACCACTTTTGCACTTGTATTAGTGTGGAAAAAACACTTTTCGCACTTGTGTTAGTGTTGAAAAACCACTTTCCCGCACTTGTATTGGTGTGGAAAAAACACTTTTTGCACTTGTGTTGGTGCAGGAAACCACTTTTGCACTTGTATTAGTGTGGAAAAAACACTTTTCGCACTTGTGTTGGTGTGGAAAAACCACTTTTCGCACTTGTGTTGGTGCAGGAAACCACTTTTGCACTTGTAGTAGTGTGGAAAAAACACTTCGCACTTGTGTTAGTGTTGAAAAACCACTTTTCGCATTTGTGTTAGTGTTGAAAAACCACTTTTCGCACTTGTATTAGTGTGGAAAAAACACTTTTCGCACTTGTATTAGTGTGGAAAAACCACTTTTCGCACTTGTGTTAGTGTTGAAAAACCACTTTTCGCACTTGTGTTGGTGCAGGAAACCACTTTTGCACTTGTATTAGTGTGGAAAAAACACTTTTCGCACTTGTATTAGTGTGGAAAAACCACTTTTCGCACTTGTGTTAGTGTTGAAAAACCACTTTTCGCACTTGTGTTGGTGCAGGAAACCACTTTTGCACTTGTATTAGTGTGGAAAAACCACTTTTCGCACTTGTGTTAGTGTTGAAAAACCACTTTTCGCACTTGTATTAGTGTGGAAAAAACACTTTTTGCACTTGTGATAGTGTTGAAAAACCACTTTTCGCACTTGTGTTAGTGTTGAAAAACAACTTTTCGCACTTGTGTTGGTGCAGGAAACCACTTTTGCACTTGTATTAGTGTGGAAAAACAACTTTTCGCACTTGTGTTAGTGTTGAAAAAACACTTTTCGCACTTGTGTTGGTGCAGGAAACCACTTTTGCACTTGTATTAGTGTGGAAAAACCACTTTTCGCACTTGTGTTAGTGTTTAAAAACCACTTTTCGCACTTGTGTTAGTGTTGAAAAACCACTTTTCGCACTTGTGTTGGTGCAAGAAACCACTTTTGCACTTGTATTAGTGTGGAAAAACCACTTTTCGCACTTGTGTTCGTGTTGAAAAACCACTTTTCGCACTTGTGTTAGTGTTGAAAAACCACTTTTCGCACTTGTGTTAGTGTTGAAAAACCACTTTTCGCACTTGTGTTGGTGCAGGAAACCACTTTTGCACTTGTATTAGTGTGGAAAAACCACTTTTCGCACTTGTGTTAGTGTTGAAAAACCACTTTTCGCACTTGTGTTGGTGCAGGAAACCACTTTTGCACTTGTATTAGTGTGGAAAAAACACTTTTCGCACTTGTGTTAGTGTTGAAAAACCACTTTTCGCACTTGTGTTGGTGCAGGAAACCACTTTTGCACTTGTATTAGTGTGGAAAAAACACTTCGCACTTGTGTTAGTGTTGAAAAACCACTTTTCGCATTTGTGTTAGTGTTGAAAAACCACTTTTCGCACTTGTATTAGTGTGGAAAAAACACTTTTCGCACTTGTATTAGTGTGGAAAAACCACTTTTCGCACTTGTGTTAGTGTTGAAAAACCACTTTTCGCACTTGTGTTGGTGCAGGAAACCACTTTTGCACTTGTATTAGTGTGGAAAAAACACTTTTCACACTTGTATTAGTGTGGAAAAACCACTTTTCGCACTTGTGTTAGTGTTGAAAAACCACTTTTCGTACTTGTGTTGGTGCAGGAAACCACTTTTGCACTTGTATTAGTGTGGAAAAACCACTTTTCGCACTTGTGTTAGTGTTGAAAAACCACTTTTCGCACTTGTATTAGTGTGGAAAAAACACTTTTTGCACTTGTGATAGTGTTGAAAAACCACTTTTCGCACTTGTGTTAGTGTTGAAAAACAACTTTTCGCACTTGTGTTGGTGCAGGAAACCACTTTTGCACTTGTATTAGTGTGGAAAAACCACTTTTCGCACTTGTGTTAGTGTTGAAAAAACACTTTTCGCACTTGTGTTGGTGCAGGAAACCACTTTTGCACTTGTATTAGTGTGGAAAAACCACTTTTTGCACTTGTGTTAGTGTTGAAAAACCACTTTTCGCACTTGTGTTAGTGTTGAAAAACCACTTTTCGCACTTGTGTTGGTGCAAGAAACCACTTTTGCACTTGTATTAGTGTGGAAAAACCACTTTTCGCACTTGTGTTAGTGTTGAAAAACCACTTTTCGCACTTGTGTTAGTGTTGAAAAACCACTTTTTGCACTTGTGTTGGTGCAGGAAACCACTTTTGCGCTTGTATTAGTGTGGAAAAACCACTTTTCGCACTTGTGTTAGTGTTGAAAAACCACTTTTCGCACTTGTGTTGGTGCAGGAAACCACTTTTGCACTTGTATTATTGTGTGGAAAAACCACTTTTCGCACTTGTGTTAGTGTTGAAAAACCACTTTTCGCACTTGTGTTAGTGCAGGAAACCACTTTTGCACTTGTATTAGTGTGGAAAAACCACTTTTCGCACTTGTGTTGGTGCAAGAAACCACTTTTGCACTTGTATTAGTGTGGAAAAACCACTTTTCGCACTTGTGTTAGTGTTGAAAAACCACTTTTCGCACTTGTGTTAGTGTTGAAAAACCACTTTTCGCACTTGTGTTGGTGCAGGAAACCACTTTTGCACTTGTATTAGTGTGGAAAAACCACTTTTCGCACTTGTGTTAGTGTTGAAAAACCACTTTTCGCACTTGTGTTGGTGCAGGAAACCACTTTTGCACTTGTATTAGTGTGGAAAAAACACTTTTCGCACTTGTGTTGGTGCAAGAAACCACTTTTACACTTGTATTAGTGTGGAAAAACCACTTTTCGCACTTGTGTTAGTGTTGAAAAACCACTTTTCGCACTTGTGTTAGTGTTGAAAAACCACTTTTCGCACTTGTGTTGGTGCAGGAAACCACTTTTGCACTTGTATTAGTGTGGAAAAACCACTTTTCGCACTTGTGTTAGTGTTGAAAAACCACTTTTCGCACTTGTGTTGGTGCAGGAAACCACTTTTGCACTTGTATTAGTGTGGAAAAAACACTTTTCGCATTTGTGTTAGTGTTGAAAAACCACTTTTCGCACTTGTGTTAGTGTTGAAAAACCACTTTTCGCACTTGTGTTAGTGTTGAAAAACCACTTTTCGCACTTGTGTTGGTGCAGGAAACCACTTTTGCACTTGTATTATTGTTGAAAAAACACTTTTCGCACTTGTGTTAGTGTTGAAAAACCACTTTTCGCACTTGTGTTAGTGTTGAAAAACCACTTTTCGCACTTGTGTTGGTGCAGGAAACCACTTTTGCACTTGTATTAGTGTGGAAAAACCACTTTTCGCACTTGTGTTAGTGTTGAAAAACCACTTTTCGCCCCTGTGTTAGTGTTGAAAAACGACTTTTCGCACTTGTGTTGGTGCAGGAAACCACTTTTGCACTTGTATTAGTGTGGAAAAAACACTTTTCGCACTTGTGTTAGTGTTGAAAAACCACTTTTCGCATTTGTGTTAGTGTTGAAAAACCACTTTCCCGCACTTGTATTGGTGTGGAAAAAACACTTTTTGCACTTGTGTTGGTGCAGGAAACCACTTTTGCACTTGTATTAGTGTGGAAAAAACACTTTTCGCACTTGTGTTGGTGTGGAAAAACCACTTTTCGCACTTGTGTTGGTGAAGGAAACCACTTTTGCACTTGTAGTAGTGTGGAAAAAACACTTCGCACTTGTGTTAGTGTTGAAAAACCACTTTTCGCATTTGTGTTAGTGTTTAAAAACCACTTTTCGCACTTGTATTAGTGTGGAAAAAACACTTTTCGCACTTGTATTAGTGTGGAAAAACCACTTTTCGCACTTGTGTTAGTGTTGAAAAACCACTTTTCGCACTTGTGTTGGTGCAGGAAACCACTTTTGCACTTGTATTAGTGTGGAAAAAACACTTTTCGCACTTGTATTAGTGTGGAAAAACCACTTTTCGCACTTGTGTTAGTGTTGAAAAACCACTTTTCGCACTTGTGTTGGTGCAGGAAACCACTTTTGCACTTGTATTAGTGTGGAAAAACCACTTTTCGCACTTGTGTTAGTGTTGAAAAACCACTTTTCGCACTTGTATTAGTGTGGAAAAAACACTTTTTGCACTTGTGATAGTGTTGAAAAACCACTTTTCGCACTTGTGTTAGTGTTGAAAAACAACTTTTCGCACTCGTGTTGGTGCAGGAAACCACTTTTGCACTTGTATTAGTGTGGAAAAACAACTTTTCGCACTTGTGTTAGTGTTGAAAAAACACTTTTCGCACTTGTGTTGGTGCAGGAAACCACTTTTGCACTTGTATTAGTGTGGAAAAACCACTTTTCGCACTTGTGTTAGTGTTGAAAAACCACTTTTCGCACTTGTGTTAGTGTTGAAAAACCACTTTTCGCACTTGTGTTGGTGCAAGAAACCACTTTTGCACTTGTATTAGTGTGGAAAAACCACTTTTCGCACTTGTGTTAGTGTTGAAAAACCACTTTTCGCACTTGTGTTAGTGTTGAAAAACCACTTTTCGCACTTGTGTTGGTGCAGGAAACAACTTTTGCACTTGTATTAGTGTGGAAAAACCACTTTTCGCACTTGTGTTAGTGTTGAAAAACCACTTTTCGCACTTGTGTTGGTGCAGGAAACCACTTTTGCACTTGTATTATTGTGTGGAAAAACCACTTTTCGCACTTGTGTTAGTGTTGAAAAACCACTTTGCGCACTTGTGTTAGTGTTGAAAAACCACTTTTCGCACTTGTGTTGGTGCAAGAAACCACTTTTGCACTTGTATTAGTGTGGAAAAAGCACTTTTCGCACTTGTGTTAGTGTTGAAAAACCACTTTTCGCACTTGTGTTAGTGTTGAAAAACCACTTTTCGCACTTGTGTTGGTGCAGGAAACCACTTTTGCACTTGTATTAGTGTGGAAAAACCACTTTTCGCACTTGTGTTAGTGTTGAAAAACCACTTTTCGCACTTGTGTTGGTGCAGGAAACCACTTTTGCACTTGTATTAGTGTGGAAAAAACACTTTTCGCACTTGTGTTAGTGTTGAAAAACCACTTTTCGCACTTGTGTTAGTGTTGAAAAACCACTTTTCGCACTTGTGTTAGTGTTGAAAAACCACTTTTCGCATTTGTGTTGGTGCAGGAAACCACTTTTGCACTTGTATTATTGTGGAAAAAACACTTTTCGCACTTGTGTTAGTGTTGAAAAACCACTTTTCGCACTTGTGTTAGTGTTGAAAAACACTTTTCGCACTTGTGTTGGTGCAGGAAACCACTTTTGCACTTGTATTAGTGTGGAAAAACCACTTTTCGCACTTGTGTTGGTGCAGGAAACCACTTTTGCACTTGTATTAGTGTGGGAAAAAACACTTTTCGCACTTGTGTTAGTGTTGAAAAACCACTTTTCGCATTTGTGTTAGTGTTGAAAAACCACTTTCCCGCACTTGTATTGGTGTGGAAAAAACACTTTTTGCACTTGTGTTGGTGCAGGAAACCACTTTTGCACTTGTATTAGTGTGGAAAAAACACTTTTCGCACTTGTGTTGGTGTGGAAAAACCACTTTTCGCACTTGTGTTGGTGCAGGAAACCACTTTTGCACTTGTATTAGTGTGGAAAAAACACTTCGCACTTGTGTTAGTGTTGAAAAACCACTTTTCGCATTTGTGTTAGTGTTGAAAAACCACTTTTCGCACTTGTATTAGTGTGGAAAAAACACTTTTCGCACTTGTATTAGTGTGGAAAAACCACTTTTCGCACTTGTGTTAGTGTTGAAAAACCACTTTTCGCACTTGTGTTGGTGCAGGAAACCACTTTTGCACTTGTATTAGTGTGGAAAAAACACTTTTCGCACTTGTATTAGTGTGGAAAAACCACTTTTCGCACTTGTGTTAGTGTTGAAAAACCACTTTTCGTACTTGTGTTGGTGCAGGAAACCACTTTTGCACTTGTATTAGTGTGGAAAAACCACTTTTCGCACTTGTGTTAGTGTTGAAAAACCACTTTTCGCACTTGTATTAGTGTGGAAAAAACACTTTTTGCACTTGTGATAGTGTTGAAAAACCACTTTTCGCACTTGTGTTAGTGTTGAAAAACAACTTTTCGCACTTGTGTTGGTGCAGGAAACCACTTTTGCACTTGTATTAGTGTGGAAAAACCACTTTTCGCACTTGTGTTAGTGTTGAAAAAACACTTTTCGCACTTGTGTTGGTGCAGGAAACCACTTTTGCACTTGTATTAGTGTGGAAAAACCACTTTTCGCACTTGTGTTAGTGTTGAAAAACCACTTTTCGCACTTGTGTTAGTGTTGAAAAACCACTTTTCGCACTTGTGTTGGTGCAAGAAACCACTTTTGCACTTGTATTAGTGTGGAAAAACCACTTTTCGCACTTGTGTTAGTGTTGAAAAACCACTTTTCGCACTTGTGTTAGTGTTGAAAAACCACTTTTCGCACTTGTGTTGGTGCAGGAAACCACTTTTGCACTTGTATTAGTGTGGAAAAACCACTTTTCGCACTTGTGTTAGTGTTGAAAAACCACTTTTCGCACTTGTGTTTGTGCAGGAAACCACTTTTGCACTTGTATTATTGTGTGGAAAAACCACTTTTTGCACTTGTGTTAGTGTTGAAAAACCACTTTTCGCACTTGTGTTAGTGTTGAAAAACCACTTTTCGCACTTGTGTTGGTGCAAGAAACCACTTTTGCACTTGTATTAGTGTGGAAAAACCACTTTTCGCACTTGTGTTAGTGTTGAAAAACCACTTTTTGCACTTGTGTTAGTGTTGAAAAACCACTTTTCGCTCTTGTGTTGGTGCAGGAAACCACTTTTGCACTTGTATTAGTGTGGAAAAACCACTTTTCGCACTTGTGTTAGTGTTGAAAAACCACTTTTCGCACTTGTGTTGGTGCAGGAAACCACTTTTGCACTTGTATTAGTGTGGAAAAAACACTTTTGGCACTTGTGTTGGTGCAAGAAACCACTTTTACACTTGTATTAGTGTGGAAAAACCACTTTTCGCACTTGTGTTAGTGTTGAAAAACCACTTTTCGCACTTGTGTTAGTGTTGAAAAACCACTTTTCGCACTTGTGTTGGTGCAGGAAACCACTTTTGCACTTGTATTAGTGTGGAAAAACCACTTTTCGCACTTGTGTTAGTGTTGAAAAACCACTTTTCGCACTTGTGTTGGTGCAGGAAACCACTTTTGCACTTGTATTAGTGTGGAAAAAACACTTTTCGCACTTGTGTTAGTGTTGAAAAACCACTTTTCGCACTTGTGTTAGTGTTGAAAAACCACTTTTCGCACTTGTGTTAGTGTTGAAAAACCACTTTTCGCACTTGTGTTGGTGCAGGAAACCACTTTTGCACTTGTATTATTGTTGAAAAAACACTTTTCGCACTTGTGTTAGTGTTGAAAAACCACTTTTCGCACTTGTGTTAGTGTTGAAAAACCACTTTTCGCACTTGTGTTGGTGCAGGAAACCACTTTTGCACTTGTATTAGTGTGGAAAAACCACTTTTCGCACTTGTGTTAGTGTTGAAAAACCACTTTTCGCCCCTGTGTTAGTGTTGAAAAACGACTTTTCGCACTTGTGTTGGTGCAGGAAACCACTTTTGCACTTGTATTAGTGTGGAAAAAACACTTTTCGCACTTGTGTTAGTGTTGAAAAACCACTTTCCCGCACTTGTATTGGTGTGGAAAAAACACTTTTTGCACTTGTGTTGGTGCAGGAAACCACTTTTGCACTTGTATTAGTGTGGAAAAAACACTTTTCGCACTTGTGTTGGTGTGGAAAAACCACTTTTCGCACTTGTGTTGGTGCAGGAAACCACTTTTGCACTTGTAGTAGTGTGGAAAAAACACTTCGCACTTGTGTTAGTGTTGAAAAACCACTTTTCGCATTTGTGTTAGTGTTGAAAAACCACTTTTCGCACTTGTATTAGTGTGGAAAAAACACTTTTCGCACTTGTATTAGTGTGGAAAAACCACTTTTCGCACTTGTGTTAGTGTTGAAAAACCACTTTTCGCACTTGTGTTGGTGCAGGAAACCACTTTTGCACTTGTATTAGTGTGGAAAAAACACTTTTCGCACTTGTATTAGTGTGGAAAAACCACTTTTCGCACTTGTGTTAGTGTTGAAAAACCACTTTTCGCACTTGTGTTGGTGCAGGAAACCACTTTTGCACTTGTATTAGTGTGGAAAAACCACTTTTCGCACTTGTGTTAGTGTTGAAAAACCACTTTTCGCACTTGTATTAGTGTGGAAAAAACACTTTTTGCACTTGTGATAGTGTTGAAAAACCACTTTTCGCACTTGTGTTAGTGTTGAAAAACAACTTTTCGCACTTGTGTTGGTGCAGGAAACCACTTTTGCACTTGTATTAGTGTGGAAAAACAACTTTTCGCACTTGTGTTAGTGTTGAAAAAACACTTTTCGCACTTGTGTTGGTGCAGGAAACCACTTTTGCACTTGTATTAGTGTGGAAAAACCACTTTTCGCACTTGTGTTAGTGTTTAAAAACCACTTTTCGCACTTGTGTTAGTGTTGAAAAACCACTTTTCGCACTTGTGTTGGTGCAAGAAACCACTTTTGCACTTGTATTAGTGTGGAAAAACCACTTTTCGCACTTGTGTTAGTGTTGAAAAACCACTTTTCGCACTTGTGTTAGTGTTGAAAAACCACTTTTCGCACTTGTGTTGGTGCAGGAAACCACTTTTGCACTTGTATTAGTGTGGAAAAACCACTTTTCGCACTTGTGTTAGTGTTGAAAAACCACTTTTCGCACTTGTGTTGGTGCAGGAAACCACTTTTGCACTTGTATTATTGTGTTGAAAAACCACTTTTCGCACTTGTGTTAGTGTTGAAAAACCACTTTGCGCACTTGTGTTAGTGTTGAAAAACCACTTTTCGCACTTGTGTTGGTGCAAGAAACCACTTTTGCACTTGGATTAGTGTGGAAAAAGCACTTTTCGCACTTGTGTTAGTGTTGAAAAACCACTTTTCGCACTTGTGTTAGTGTTGAAAAACCACTTTTCGCACTTGTGTTAGTGTTGAAAAACCACTTTTCGCACTTGTGTTGGTGCAGGAAACCACTTTTGCACTTGTATTAGTGTGGAAAAACCACTTTTCGCACTTGTGTTAGTGTTGAAAAACCTCTTTTTGCCCTTGTGTTAGTGTTGAAAAACCACTTTTCGCACTTGTGTTGGTGCAGGAAACCACTTTTGCACTTGTATTAGTGTGGAAAAAACACTTTTCGCACTTGTGTTAGTGTTGAAAAACCACTTTTCGCACTTGTGTTGGTGCAGGAAACCACTTTTGCACTTGTATTAGTGTGGAAAAACCACTTTTCGCACTTGTGTTAGTGTTGAAAAACCACTTTTCGCATTTGTGTTGGTGCAGGAAACCACTTTTGCACTTGTATTATTGTGGAAAAAACACTTTTCACACTTGTGTTAGTGTTGAAAAACCACTTTTCGCACTTGTGTTAGTGTTGAAAAACCACTTTTCGCACTTGTGTTGGTGCAGGAAACCACTTTTGCACTTGCATTAGTGTGGAAAAACCACTTTTCGCACTTGTGTTAGTGTTGAAAAACCTCTTTTTGCCCTTGTGTTAGTGTTGAAAAACCACTTTTCGCACTTGTGTTGGTGCAGGAAACCACTTTTGCACTTGTATTAGTGTGGAAAAAACACTTTTCGCACTTGTGTTAGTGTTGAAAAACCACTTTTCGCATTTGTGTTAGTGTTGAAAAACGACTTTCCGCACTTGTATTGGTGTGGAAAAAACACTTTTTGCACTTGTGATAGTGTTGAAAAACCACTTTTCGCACTTGTGTTAGTGTTGAAAAACCACTTTTCGCACTTGCGTTGGTGCAGGAAACCACTTTTGCACTTGTATTAGTGTGGAAAAAACACTTTTCGCACTTGTATTAGTGTGGAAAAACGACTTTTCGCACTTGTGTTAGTGTTGAAAAACCACTTTTCGCACTTGTCTTGGTGCAGGAAACCACTTTTGCACTTATATTAATGTGGAAAAACCACTTTGCGCACTTGTGTTAGTGTTGAAAAACCACTTTTCGCACTTGTATTAGTGTGGAAAAAACACTTTTTGCACTTGTGATAGTGTTGAAAAACCACTTTTCGCACTTGTGTTGGTGCAGGAAACCACTTTTGCACTTGTATTAGTGTGGAAAAACCACTTTTCGCACTTGTGTTAGTGTTGAAAAACCACTTTTCGCACTTGTGTTGGTGCAGGAAACCACTTTTGCACTTGTATTAGTGTGGAAAAACCACTTTTCGCACTTGTGTTAGTGTTGAAAAACCACTTTTCGCACTTGTGTTGGTGCAGGAAACCACTTTTGCACTTGTATTAGTGTGGAAAAACCACTTTTCGCACTTGTGTTAGTGTTGAAAAACCACTTTTCGCACTTGTGTTAGTGTTGAAAAACCACTTTTCGCACTTGTGTTGGTGCAGGAAACACTTTTGCACTTGTATTAGTGTGGAAAAACAACTTTTCACACTTGTGTTAGTGTTGAAAAACCACTTTTCGCACTTGTGTTGGTGCAGGAAACCACTTTTGCACTTGTATTAGTGTGGAAAAAACACTTTTCGCACTTGTGTTAGTGTTGAAAAACCACTTTTCGCACTTGTGTTAGTGTTGAAAAACCACTTTTCGCACTTGTGTTAGTGTTGAAAAACCACTTTTCGCACTTGTGTTGGTGCAGGAAACCACTTTTGCACTTGTATTATTGTTGAAAAAACACTTTTCGCACTTATGTTAGTGTTGAAAAACCACTTTTCGCACTTGTGTTAGTGTTGAAAAACCACTTTTCGCACTTGTGTTGGTGCAGGAAACCACTTTTGCACTTGTATTAGTGTGGAAAAACCACTTTTCGCACTTGTGTTAGTGTTGAAAAACCACTTTTCGCACTTGTGTTGGTGCAAGAAACCACTTTTACACTTGTATTAGTGTGGAAAAACCACTTTTCGCACTTGTGTTAGTGTTGAAAAACCACTTTTCGCACTTGTGTTAGTGTTGAAAAACCACTTTTCGCACTTGTGTTGGTGCAGGAAACCACTTTTGCACTTGTATTAGTGTGGAAAAACCACTTTTCGCACTTGTGTTAGTGTTGAAAAACCACTTTTCGCACTTGTGTTGGTGCAGGAAACCACTTTTGCACTTGTATTAGTGTGGAAAAAACACTTTTCGCACTTGTGTTAGTGTTGAAAAACCACTTTTCGCACTTGTGTTAGTGTTGAAAAACCACTTTTCGCACTTGTGTTAGTGTTGAAAAACCACTTTTCGCACTTGTGTTGGTGCAGGAAACCACTTTTGCACTTGTATTATTGTTGAAAAAACACTTTTCGCACTTGTGTTAGTGTTGAAAAACCACTTTTCGCACTTGTGTTAGTGTTGAAAAACCACTTTTCGCACTTGTGTTGGTGCAGGAAACCACTTTTGCACTTGTATTAGTGTGGAAAAACCACTTTTCGCACTTGTGTTAGTGTTGAAAAACCACTTTTCGCCCCTGTGTTAGTGTTGAAAAACGACTTTTCGCACTTGTGTTGGTGCAGGAAACCACTTTTGCACTTGTATTAGTGTGGAAAAAACACTTTTCGCACTTGTGTTAGTGTTGAAAAACCACTTTTCGCATTTGTGTTAGTGTTGAAAAACCACTTTCCCGCACTTGTATTGGTGTGGAAAAAACACTTTTTGCACTTGTGTTGGTGCAGGAAACCACTTTCGCACTTGTATTAGTGTGGAAAAAACACTTTTCGCACTTGTGTTGGTGTGGAAAAACCACTTTTCGCACTTGTGTTGGTGCAGGAAACCACTTTTGCACTTGTATTAGTGTGGAAAAAACACTTCGCACTTGTGTTAGTGTTGAAAAACCACTTTTCGCATTTGTGTTAGTGTTGAAAAACCACTTTTCGCACTTGTATTAGTGTGGAAAAAACACTTTTCGCACTTGTATTAGTGTGGAAAAAACACTTTTCGCACTTGTATTAGTGTGGAAAAACCACTTTTCGCACTTGTGTTAGTGTTGAAAAACCACTTTTCGCACTTGTGTTGGTGCAGGAAACCACTTTTGCACTTGTATTAGTGTGGAAAAAACACTTTTCGCACTTGTATTAGTGTGGAAAAACCACTTTTCGCACTTGTGTTAGTGTTGAAAAACCACTTTTCGCACTTGTGTTGGTGCAGGAAACCACTTTTGCACTTGTATTAGTGTGGAAAAACCACTTTTCGCACTTGTGTTAGTGTTGAAAAACCACTTTTCGCACTTGTATTAGTGTGGAAAAAACACTTTTTGCACTTGTGATAGTGTTGAAAAACCACTTTTCGCACTTGTGTTAGTGTTGAAAAACAACTTTTCGCACTTGTGTTGGTGCAGGAAACCACTTTTGCACTTGTATTAGTGTGGAAAAACCACTTTTCGCACTTGTGTTAGTGTTGAAAAAACACTTTTCGCACTTGTGTTGGTGCAGGAAACCACTTTTGCACTTGTATTAGTGTGGAAAAACGACTTTTCGCACTTGTGTTAGTGTTGAAAAACCACTTTTCGCACTTGTGTTAGTGTTGAAAAACCACTTTTCGCACTTGTGTTGGTGCAAGAAACCACTTCTGCACTTGTATTAGTGTGGAAAAACCACTTTTCGCACTTGTGTTAGTGTTGAAAAACCACTTTTCGCACTTGTGTTGGTGCAGGAAACCACTTTTGCACTTGTATTAGTGTGGAAAAACCACTTTTCGCACATGTGTTAGTGTTGAAAAACCACTTTTCGCACTTGTGTTGGTGCAGGAAACCACTTTTGCACTTGTATTATTGTGTGGAAAAACCACTTTTCGCACTTGTGTTAGTGTTGAAAAACCACTTTTCGCACTTGTGTTAGTGTTGAAAAACCACTTTTCGCACTTGTGTTGGTGCAAGAAACCACTTTTGCACTTGTATTAGTGTGGAAAAACCACTTTTCGCACTTGTGTTGGTGTTGAAAAACCACTTTTCGCACTTGTGTTAGTGTTGAAAAACCACTTTTCGCACTTGTGTTGGTGCAGGAAACCACTTTTGCACTTGTATTAGTGTGGAAAAACCACTTTTCGCACTTGTGTTAGTGTTGAAAAACCACTTTTCGCACTTGTGTTGGTGCAGGAAACCACTTTTGCACTTGTATTAGTGTGGAAAAAACACTTTTCGCACTTGTGTTGGTGCAAGAAACCACTTTTACACTTGTATTAGTGTGGAAAAACCACTTTTCGCACTTGTGTTAGTGTTGAAAAACCACTTTTCGCACTTGTGTTAGTGTTGAAAAACCACTTTTCGCACTTGTGTTGGTGCAGGAAACCACTTTTGCACTTGTATTAGTGTGGAAAAACCACTTTTCGCACTTGTGTTAGTGTTGAAAAACCACTTTTCGCACTTGTGTTGGTGCAGGAAACCACTTTTGCACTTGTATTATTGTTGAAAAAACACTTTTCGCACTTGTGTTAGTGTTGAAAAACCACTTTTCGCACTTGTGTTAGTGTTGAAAAACCACTTTTCGCACTTGTGTTGGTGCAGGAAACCACTTTTGCACTTGTATTAGTGTGGAAAAACCACTTTTTGCACTTGTGTTAGTGTTGAAAAACCACTTTTCGCACTTGTGTTAGTGTTGAAAAACCACTTTTCGCACTTGTGTTAGTGTTGAAAAACCACTTTTCGCACTTGTGTTGGTGCAGGAAACCACTTTTGCACTTGTATTATTGTTGAAAAAACACTTTTCGCACTTGTGTTAGTGTTGAAAAACCACTTTTCGCACTTGTGTTAGTGTTGAAAAACCACTTTTCGCACTTGTGTTGGTGCAGGAAACCACTTTTGCACTTGTATTAGTGTGGAAAAACCACTTTTCGCACTTGTGTTAGTGTTGAAAAACCACTTTTCGCCCCTGTGTTAGTGTTGAAAAACGACTTTTCGCACTTGTGTTGGTGCAGGAAACCACTTTTGCACTTGTATTAGTGTGGAAAAAACACTTTTCGCACTTGTGTTAGTGTTGAAAAACCACTTTTCGCATTTGTGTTAGTGTTGAAAAACCACTTTCCCGCACTTGTATTGGTGTGGAAAAAACACTTTTTGCACTTGTGTTGGTGCAGGAAACCACTTTTGCACTTGTATTAGTGTGGAAAAAACACTTTTCGCACTTGTGTTGGTGTGGAAAAACCACTTTTCGCACTTGTGTTGGTGCAGGAAACCACTTTTGCACTTGTATTAGTGTGGAAAAAACACTTCGCACTTGTGTTAGTGTTGAAAAACCACTTTTCGCACTTGTGTTAGTGTTGAAAAACCACTTTTCGCACTTGTGTTGGTGCAGGAAACCACTTTTGCACTTGTATTAGTGTGGAAAAACCACTTTTCGCACTTGTGTTAGTGTTGAAAAACCTCTTTTTGCCCTTGTGTTAGTGTTGAAAAACCACTTTTCGCACTTGTGTTGGTGCAGGAAACCACTTTTGCACTTGTATTAGTGTGGAAAAAACACTTTTCGCACTTGTGCTAGTGTTGAAAAACCACTTTTCGCACTTGTGTTGGTGCAGGAAACCACTTTTGCACTTGTATTAGTGTGGAAAAACCACTTTTCGCACTTGTGTTAGTGTTGAAAAACCACTTTTCGCATTTGTGTTGGTGCAGGAAACCACTTTTGCACTTGTATTATTGTGGAAAAAACACTTTTCGCACTTGTGTTAGTGTTGAAAAACCACTTTTCGCACTTGTGTTAGTGTTGAAAAACCACTTTTCGCACTTGTGTTGGTGCAGGAAACCACTTTTGCACTTGCATTAGTGTGGAAAAACCACTTTTCGCACTTGTGTTAGTGTTGAAAAACCTCTTTTTGCCCTTGTGTTAGTGTTGAAAAACCACTTTTCGCACTTGTGTTGGTGCAGGAAACCACTTTTGCACTTGTATTAGTGTGGAAAAAACACTTTTCGCACTTGTGTTAGTGTTGAAAAACCACTTTTCGCATTTGTGTTAGTGTTGAAAAACGACTTTCCGCACTTGTATTGGTGTGGAAAAAACACTTTTTGCACTTGTGATAGTGTTGAAAAACCACTTTTCGCACTTGTGTTAGTGTTGAAAAACCACTTTTCGCACTTGCGTTGGTGCAGGAAACCACTTTTGCACTTGTATTAGTGTGGAAAAAACACTTTTCGCACTTGTATTAGTGTGGAAAAACGACTTTTCGCACTTGTGTTAGTGTTGAAAAACCACTTTTCGCACTTGTCTTGGTGCAGGAAACCACTTTTGCACTTATATTAATGTGGAAAAACCACTTTGCGCACTTGTGTTAGTGTTGAAAAACCACTTTTCGCACTTGTATTAGTGTGGAAAAAACACTTTTTGCACTTGTGATAGTGTTGAAAAACCACTTTTCGCACTTGTGTTGGTGCAGGAAACCACTTTTGCACTTGTATTAGTGTGGAAAAACCACTTTTCGCACTTGTGTTAGTGTTGAAAAACCACTTTTCGCACTTGTGTTGGTGCAGGAAACCACTTTTGCACTTGTATTAGTGTGGAAAAACCACTTTTCGCACTTGTGTTAGTGTTGAAAAACCACTTTTCGCACTTGTGTTGGTGCAGGAAACCACTTTTGCACTTGTATTAGTGTGGAAAAACCACTTTTCGCACTTGTGTTAGTGTTGAAAAACCACTTTTCGCACTTGTGTTAGTGTTGAAAAACCACTTTTCGCACTTGTGTTGGTGCAGGAAACACTTTTGCACTTGTATTAGTGTGGAAAAACAACTTTTCACACTTGTGTTAGTGTTGAAAAACCACTTTTCGCACTTGTGTTGGTGCAGGAAACCACTTTTGCACTTGTATTAGTGTGGAAAAAACACTTTTCGCACTTGTGTTAGTGTTGAAAAACCACTTTTCGCACTTGTGTTAGTGTTGAAAAACCACTTTTCGCACTTGTGTTAGTGTTGAAAAACCACTTTTCGCACTTGTGTTGGTGCAGGAAACCACTTTTGCACTTGTATTATTGTTGAAAAAACACTTTTCGCACTTGTGTTAGTGTTGAAAAACCACTTTTCGCACTTGTGTTAGTGTTGAAAAACCACTTTTCGCACTTGTGTTGGTGCAGGAAACCACTTTTGCACTTGTATTAGTGTGGAAAAAACACTTTTCGCACTTGTGTTAGTGTTGAAAAACCACTTTTCGCACTTGTGTTAGTGTTGAAAAACCACTTTTCGCACTTGTGTTAGTGTTGAAAAACCACTTTTCGCACTTGTGTTGGTGCAGGAAACCACTTTTGCACTTGTATTATTGTTGAAAAAACACTTTTCGCACTTGTGTTAGTGTTGAAAAACCACTTTTCGCACTTGTGTTAGTGTTGAAAAACCACTTTTCGCACTTGTGTTAGTGTTGAAAAACCACTTTTCGCACTTGTGTTGGTGCAAGAAACCACTTTTGCACTTGTATTAGTGTGGAAAAACCACTTTTCGCACTTGTGTTAGTGTTGAAAAACCACTTTTGCACTTGTGTTAGTGTTGAAAAACCACTTTTCGCTCTTGTGTTGGTGCAGGAAACCACTTTTGCACTTGTATTAGTGTGGAAAAACCACTTTTCGCACTTGTGTTAGTGTTGAAAAACCACTTTTCGCACTTGTGTTGGTGCAGGAAACCACTTTTGCACTTGTATTAGTGTGGAAAAAACACTTTTGGCACTTGTGTTGGTGCAAGAAACCACTTTTACACTTGTATTAGTGTGGAAAAACCACTTTTCGCACTTGTGTTAGTGTTGAAAAACCACTTTTCGCACTTGTGTTAGTGTTGAAAAACCACTTTTCGCACTTGTGTTGGTGCAGGAAACCACTTTTGCACTTGTATTAGTGTGGAAAAACCACTTTTCGCACTTGTGTTAGTGTTGAAAAACCACTTTTCGCACTTGTGTTGGTGCAGGAAACCACTTTTGCACTTGTATTAGTGTGGAAAAAACACTTTTCGCACTTGTGTTAGTGTTGAAAAACCACTTTTCGCACTTGTGTTAGTGTTGAAAAACCACTTTTCGCACTTGTGTTAGTGTTGAAAAACCACTTTTCGCACTTGTGTTGGTGCAGGAAACCACTTTTGCACTTGTATTATTGTTGAAAAAACACTTTTCGCACTTGTGTTAGTGTTGAAAAACCACTTTTCGCACTTGTGTTAGTGTTGAAAAACCACTTTTCGCACTTGTGTTGGTGCAGGAAACCACTTTTGCACTTGTATTAGTGTGGAAAAACCACTTTTCGCACTTGTGTTAGTGTTGAAAAACCACTTTTCGCACTTGTGTTGGTGCAGGAAACCACTTTTGCACTTGTATTAGTGTGGAAAAAACACTTTTCGCACTTGTGTTGGTGCAAGAAACCACTTTTACACTTGTATTAGTGTGGAAAAACCACTTTTCGCACTTGTGTTGGTGCAGGAAACCACTTTTGCACTTGTATTAGTGTGGAAAAACCACTTTTCGCACTTGTGTTAGTGTTGAAAAACCACTTTTCGCACTTGTGTTGGTGCAGGAAACCACTTTTGCACTTGTATTAGTGTGGAAAAAACACTTTTCGCACTTGTGTTAGTGTTGAAAAACCACTTTTCGCACTTGTGTTAGTGTTGAAAAACCACTTTTCGCACTTGTGTTAGTGTTGAAAAACCACTTTTCGCACTTGTGTTGGTGCAGGAAACCACTTTTGCACTTGTATTATTGTTGAAAAAACACTTTTCGCACTTGTGTTAGTGTTGAAAAACCACTTTTCGCACTTGTGTTAGTGTTGAAAAACCACTTTTCGCACTTGTGTTGGTGCAGGAAACCACTTTTGCACTTGTATTAGTGTGGAAAAACCACTTTTCGCACTTGTGTTAGTGTTGAAAAACCACTTTTCGCACTTGTGTTGGTGCAGGAAACCACTTTTGCACTTGTATTAGTGTGGAAAAAACACTTTTCGCACTTGTGTTGGTGCAAGAAACCACTTTTACACTTGTATTAGTGTGGAAAAACCACTTTTCGCACTTGTGTTAGTGTTGAAAAACCACTTTTCGCACTTGTGTTAGTGTTGAAAAACCACTTTTCGCACTTGTGTTGGTGCAGGAAACCACTTTTGCACTTGTATTAGTGTGGAAAAACCACTTTTCGCACTTGTGTTAGTGTTGAAAAACCACTTTTCGCACTTGTGTTGGTGCAGGAAACCACTTTTGCACTTGTATTATTGTTGAAAAAACACTTTTCGCACTTGTGTTAGTGTTGAAAACCACTTTTCGCACTTGTGTTAGTGTTGAAAAACCACTTTTCGCACTTGTGTTGGTGCAGGAAACCACTTTTGCACTTGTATT
>NW_027619050.1:0-54265 GCF_964187855.1 Myxine glutinosa
ACCCTTTTGCACCTGTGATAGTGTTGAAAAACCACTTTTCGCACTTGTGTTAGTGTTGAAAAACCACATTTCGCACTTGTGTTAGTGAAGGAAACCACTTTTTGCACTTGTGATAGTGTTGAAAAAACCACTTTTCGCACTTGTGTTGGTGCAGGAAACCACTTTTGCACTTGTATTAGTGTGGAAAAACACTTTTTGCACTTGTGATAGTGTTGAAAAACCACTTTTCGCACTTGTGTTAGTGTTGAAAAACCACTTTTCGCACTTGTGTTGGTGCAGGAAACACTTTTGCACTTGTATTAGTGTGGAAAAACACTTTTGCACTTGTGATAGTGTTGAAAAACCACTTTTCGCACTTGTGTTAGTGTTGAAAAACCACTTTTCGCACTTGTGTTGGTGCAGGAAACCACTTTTGCACTTGTATTAGTGTGGAAAAAACACTTTTCGCACTTGTGTTAGTGTTGAAAAACCACTTTTTCGCACTTGTGTTAGTGTTGAAAAACCACTTTTCGCACTTGTGTTGGTGCAGGAAACCACTTTTGCACTTGTATTAGTGTGGAAAAACCACTTTTCGCACTTGTGTTAGTGTTGAAAAACCACTTTTCGCACTTGTGTTAGTGTTGAAAAAACACTTTTCGCACTTGTGTTGGTGCAGGAAACCACTTTTGCACTTGTGTTAGTGTTGAAAAACCACTTTTCGCACTTGTGTTAGTGTTGAAAAACCACTTTTTGCACTTGTGTTGGTGCAGTAAACCACTTTTGCACTTGTGTTAGTGTTGAAAAACCACTTTTCGCACTTGTGTTAGTGTGGAAAAACCACTTTTGCACTTGTATTAGTGTGGAAAAAACCCTTTTTGCACTTGTGATAGTGTTGAAAAACCACTTTTCGCACTTGTGTTAGTGTTGAAAAACCACTTTTCGCACTTGTGTTAGTGTTGAAAAACCACTTTTCGCACTTGTGTTGGTGCAGAAAACCACTTTTGCACTTGTGTTAGTGTTGAAAAACCACTTTTCGCACTTGTGTTAGTGTTGAAAAACCACTTTCTTGCACTTGTGTTGGTGCAGGAAACCACTTTTGCACTTGTATTAGTGTGGAAAAAACACTTTTTGCACTTGTGATAGTGTTGAAAAACCACTTTTCGCACTTGTGTTAGTGTTGAAAAACCACTTTTCGCACTTGTGTTGGTGCAGGAAACCACTTTTGCACTTGTATTAGTGTGGAAAAACCACTTTTTGCACTTGTGTTAGTGTTGAAAACCCACTTTTCGCACTTGTGTTAGTGTTGAAAATCCACTTATCGCACTTGTGTTGGTGCAGGAAACCACTTTTGCACTTGTATTAGTGTGGAAAAAACCACTTTTTGCACCTGTGATAGTGTTGAAAAACCACTTTTCGCACTTGTGTTAGTGTTGAAAAACCACATTTCGCACTTGTGTTAGTGAAGGAAACCACTTTTTGCACTTGTGATAGTGTTGAAAAACCACTTTTCGCACTTGTGTTGGTGCAGGAAACCACTTTTGCACTTGTATTAGTGTGGAAAAAACACTTTTTGCACTTGTGATAGTGTTGAAAAACCACTTTTCGCACTTGTGTTAGTGTTGAAAAACCACTTTTCGCACTTGTGTTGGTGCAGGAAACCACTTTTGCACTTGTATTAGTGTGGAAAAAACACTTTTTGCACTTGTGATAGTGTTGAAAAACCACTTTTTGCACTTGTGTTAGTGTTGAAAAACCACTTTTCGCACTTGTGTTGGTGCAGGAAACCACTTTTGCACTTGTATTAGTGTGGAAAAACCACTTTTCGCACTTGTGTTAGTGTTGAAAAACCACTTTTTGCACTTGTGTTAGTGTTGAAAAACCACTTTTCGCACTTGTGTTGGTGCAGGAAACCACTTTTGCACTTGTATTAGTGTGGAAAAAACACTTTTTGCACTTGTGATAGTGTTGAAAAACCACTTTTCGCACTTGTGTTAGTGTTGAAAAACCACTTTTCGCACTTGTGTTGGTGCAGGAAACCACTTTTGCACTTGTATTAGTGTGGAAAAACCACTTTTCGCACTTGTGTTGGTGCAGGAAACCACTTTTGCACTTGTGTTAGTGTTGAAAAACCACTTTTCGCACTTGTGTTAGTGTTGAAAAACCACTTTTCGCACTTGTGTTAGTGTTGAAAAACCACTTTTCGCACTTGTGTTGGTGCAGGAAACCACTTTTGCACTTGTGTTAGTGTTGAAAAACCACTTTTCGCACTTGTGTTAGTGTTGAAAAACCACTTTTTGCACTTGTGTTGGTGCAGTAAACCACTTTTGCACTTGTGTTAGTGTTGAAAAACCACTTTTCGCACTTGTGTTAGTGTGGAAAAACCACTTTTGCACTTGTATTAGTGTGGAAAAAACCCTTTTTGCACTTGTGATAGTGTTGAAAAACCACTTTTCGCACTTGTGTTAGTGTTGAAAAACCACTTTTCGCACTTGTGTTAGTGTTGAAAAACCACTTTTCGCACTTGTGTTGGTGCAGGAAACCACTTTTGCACTTGTGTTAGTGTTGAAAAACCACTTTTCGCACTTGTGTTAGTGTTGAAAAACCACTTTTTGCACTTGTGTTGGTGCAGGAAACCACTTTTGCACTTGTATTAGTGTGGAAAAAACACTTTTTGCACTTGTGATAGTGTTGAAAAACCACTTTTCGCACTTGTGTTAGTGTTGAAAAACCACTTTTCGCACTTGTGTTGGTGCAGGAAACCACTTTTGCACTTGTATTAGTGTGGAAAAACCACTTTTTGCACTTGTGTTAGTGTTGAAAACCCACTTTTCGCACTTGTGTTAGTGTTGAAAATCCACTTATCGCACTTGTGTTGGTGCAGGAAACCACTTTTGCACTTGTATTAGTGTGGAAAAACCACTTTTTGCACCTGTGATAGTGTTGAAAAACCACTTTTCGCACTTGTGTTAGTGTTGAAAAACCACATTTCGCACTTGTGTTAGTGAAGGAAACCACTTTTTGCACTTGTGATAGTGTTGAAAAACCACTTTTCGCACTTGTGTTGGTGCAGGAAACCACTTTTGCACTTGTATTAGTGTGGAAAAAACACTTTTTGCACTTGTGATAGTGTTGAAAAACCACTTTTCGCACTTGTGTTAGTGTTGAAAAACCACTTTTCGCACTTGTGTTGGTGCAGGAAACCACTTTTGCACTTGTATTAGTGTGGAAAAAACACTTTTTGCACTTGTGATAGTGTTGAAAAACCACTTTTTGCACTTGTGTTAGTGTTGAAAAACCACTTTTCGCACTTGTGTTGGTGCAGGAAACCACTTTTGCACTTGTATTAGTGTGGAAAAACCACTTTTCGCACTTGTGTTAGTGTTGAAAAACCACTTTTTGCACTTGTGTTAGTGTTGAAAAACCACTTTTCACACTTGTGTTGGTGCAGGAAACCACTTTTGCACTTGTGTTGGTGTTGAAAAACCACTTTTCGCACTTGTGTTAGTGTTGAAAAACCACTTTTCGCACTTGTGTTGGTGCAGGAAACCACTTTTGCACTTGTATTAGTGTTGAAAAAACACTTTTTGCACTTGTGATAGTGTTCAAAAAGCACTTTTCGCACTTGTGTTAGTGTTGAAAAACCACTTTTCCGCACTTGTGTTGGTGCAGGAAACCACTTTTGCACTTGTATTAGTGTGGAAAAACCACTTTTTGCACTTGTGTTAGTGTTGAAAACCCACTTTTCGCACTTGTGTTAGTGTTGAAAATCCACTTTTCGCACTTGTGTTGGTGCAGGAAACCACTTTTGCACTTGTATTAGTGTGGAAAAACCACTTTTTGCACCTGTGATAGTGTTGAAAAACCACTTTTCGCACTTGTGTTAGTGTTGAAAAACCACATTTCGCACTTGTGTTAGTGAAGGAAACCACTTTTTGCACTTGTGTTAGTGTTGAAAATCCACTTTTCGCACTTGTGTTGGTGCAGGAAACCACTTTTGCACTTGTATTAGTGTGGAAAAAACACTTTTTGCACTTGTGATAGTGTTGAAAAACCACTTTTCGCACTTGTGTTAGTGTTGAAAAACCACTTTTCGCACTTGTGTTGGTGCAGGAAACCACTTTTGCACTTGTATTAGTGTGGAAAAACCACTTTTTGCACCTGTGATAGTGTTGAAAAACCACTTTTCGCACTTGTGTTACTGTTGAAAAACCACTATTCACACTTGTGTTGGTGCAGGAAACCACTTTTGCACTTGTATTAGTGTGGAAAAACCACTTTTTGCACCTGTGATAGTGTTGAAAAACCACTTTTCGCACATGTGTTAGTGTTGAAAAACCACTTTTCGCACTTGTGTTAGTGAAGGAAACCACTTTTTGCACTTGTGATAGTGTTGAAAAACCACTTTTCGCACTTGTGTTGGTGCAGGAAACCACTTTTGCACTTGTATTAGTGTGGAAAAAACACTTTTTGCACTTGTGATAGTGTTGAAAAACCACTTTTCGCACTTGTGTTAGTGTTGAAAACCACTTTTCGCACTTGTGTTAGTGTTGAAAAACCACTTTTCGCACTTGTGTTGGTGCAGGAAACCACTTTTGCACTTGTATTAGTGTGGAAAAAACACTTTTTGCACTTTTGATAGTGTTGAAAACCCACTTTTCGCACTTGTGTTCGTGTTGAAAACCCACTTTTCGCACTTGTGTTTGTGTTGAAAATCCACTTTTCGCACTTGTGTTGGTGCAGGAAACCACTTTTGCACTTATATTAGTGTGGAAAAACCACTTTTCGCACTTGTGTTAGTGTTGAAAAACCACTTTTTGCACTTGTGATAGTGTTGAAAAACCACTTTTCGCACTTGTGTTGGTGCAGGAAACCACTTTTGCACTTGTATTAGTGTGGAAAAACCACTTTTCACACTTGTGTTAGTGTTGAAAACCCACTTTTCGCACTTGTGTTAGTGTTGAAAATGCACTTTTCGCACTTGTGTTGGTGCAGGAAACCACTTTTGCACTTGTATTAGTGTGGAAAAACCACTTTTCGCACTTGTGTTAGTGTTGAAAAACCACTTTTCGCAATTGTGTTAGTGTTGAAAAACCACTTTTCGCACTTGTGTTGGTGCAGGAAACCACTTTTGCACTTGTATTAGTGTGGTAAAAACCCTTTTTGCACTTGTGATAGTGTTGAAAAACCACTTTTCGCACTTGTGTTAGTGTTGAAAAACCACTTTTCGCACTTGTGTTAGTGTTGAAAAACCACTTTTCGCACTTGTGTTGGTGCAGGAAACCACTTTTGCACTTGTGTTAGTGTTGAAAAACCACTTTTCGCACTTGTGTTAGTGTTGAAAAACCACTTTTCGCACTTGTGTTGGTGCAGGAAACCACTTTTGCACTTGTATTAGTGTGGAAAAAACACTTTTTGCACTTGTGATAGTGTTGAAAAACCACTTTTCGCACTTGTGTTAGTGTTGAAAAACCACTTTTCGCACTTGTGTTGGTGCAGGAAACCACTTTTGCACTTGTATTAGTGTGGAAAAACCACTTTTTGCACTTGTGTTAGTGTTGAAAACCCACTTTTCGCACTTGTGTTAGTATTGAAAATCCACTTTTCGCACTTGTGTTGGTGCAGGAAACCACTTTTGCACTTGTGTTAGTGTTGAAAAACCACTTTTCGCACTTGTGTTAGTGTTGAAAAACCACTTTTCGCACTTGTGTTAGTGTTGAAAAACCACTTTTCGCACTTGTGTTGGTGCAGGAAACCACTTTTGCACTTGTGTTAGTGTTGAAAAACCACTTTTCGCACTTGTGTTAGTGTTGAAAAACCACTTTTTGCACTTGTGTTGGTGCAGTAAACCACTTTTGCACTTGTGTTAGTGTTGAAAAACCACTTTTCGCACTTGTGTTAGTGTGGAAAAACCACTTTTGCACTTGTATTAGTGTGGAAAAAACCCTTTTTGCACTTGTGATAGTGTTGAAAAACCACTTTTCGCACTTGTGTTAGTGTTGAAAAACCACTTTTCGCACTTGTGTTAGTGTTGAAAAACCACTTTTCGCACTTGTGTTGGTGCAGGAAACCACTTTTGCACTTGTGTTAGTGTTGAAAAACCACTTTTCGCACTTGTGTTAGTGTTGAAAAACCACTTTTTGCACTTGTGTTGGTGCAGGAAACCACTTTTGCACTTGTATTAGTGTGGAAAAAACACTTTTTGCACTTGTGATAGTGTTGAAAAACCACTTTTCGCACTTGTGTTAGTGTTGAAAAACCACTTTTCGCACTTGTGTTGGTGCAGGAAACCACTTTTGCACTTGTATTAGTGTGGAAAAACCACTTTTTGCACTTGTGTTAGTGTTGAAAACCCACTTTTCGCACTTGTGTTAGTGTTGAAAATCCACTTATCGCACTTGTGTTGGTGCAGGAAACCACTTTTGCACTTGTATTAGTGTGGAAAAACCACTTTTTGCACCTGTGATAGTGTTGAAAAACCACTTTTCGCACTTGTGTTAGTGTTGAAAAACCACATTTCGCACTTGTGTTAGTGAAGGAAACCACTTTTTGCACTTGTGATAGTGTTGAAAAACCACTTTTCGCACTTGTGTTGGTGCAGGAAACCACTTTTGCACTTGTATTAATGTGGAAAAAACACTTTTTGCACTTGTGATAGTGTTGAAAAACCACTTTTCGCACTTGTGTTAGTGTTGAAAAACCACTTTTCGCACTTGTGTTGGTGCAGGAAACCACTTTTGCACTTGTATTAGTGTGGAAAAAACACTTTTTGCACTTGTGATAGTGTTGAAAAACCACTTTTTGCACTTGTGTTAGTGTTGAAAAACCACTTTTCGCACTTGTGTTGGTGCAGGAAACCACTTTTGCACTTGTATTAGTGTGGAAAAACCACTTTTCGCACTTGTGTTAGTGTTGAAAAACCACTTTTTGCACTTGTGTTAGTGTTGAAAAACCACTTTTCACACTTGTGTTGGTGCAGGAAACCACTTTTGCACTTGTGTTGGTGTTGAAAAACCACTTTTCGCACTTGTGTTAGTGTTGAAAAACCACTTTTCGCACTTGTGTTGGTGCAGGAAACCACTTTTGCACTTGTATTAGTGTTGAAAAAACACTTTTTGCACTTGTGATAGTGTTCAAAAACCACTTTTCGCACTTGTGTTAGTGTTGAAAAACCACTTTTCGCACTTGTGTTGGTGCAGGAAACCACTTTTGCACTTGTATTAGTGTGGAAAAACCACTTTTTGCACTTGTGTTAGTGTTGAAAACCCACTTTTCGCACTTGTGTTAGTGTTGAAAATCCACTTTTCGCACTTGTGTTGGTGCAGGAAACCACTTTTGCACTTGTATTAGTGTGGAAAAACCACTTTTTGCACCTGTGATAGTGTTGAAAAACCACTTTTCGCACTTGTGTTAGTGTTGAAAAACCACATTTCGCACTTGTGTTAGTGAAGGAAACCACTTTTTGCACTTGTGATAGTGTTGAAAAACCACTTTTCGCACTTGTGTTGGTGCAGGAAACCACTTTTGCACTTGTATTAGTGTGGAAAAAACACTTTTTGCACATGTGATAGTGTTGAAAAACCACTTTTCGCACTTGTGTTAGTGTTGAAAAACCACTTTTCGCACTTGTGTTGTTGCAGGAAACCACTTTTGCACTTGTGTTAGTGTTGAAAAACCACTTTTCGCACTTGTGTTAGTGTTGAAAAACCACTTTTCGCACTTGTGTTGGTGCAGGAAACCACTTTTGCACTTGTATTAGTGTGGAAAAAACACTTTTTGCACTTGTGATAGTGTTGAAAAACCACTTTTTGCACTTGTGTTAGTGTTGAAAAAACACTTTTCGCACTTGTGTTGGTGCAGGAAACCACTTTTGCACTTGTATTAGTGTGGAAAAACCACTTTTCGCACTTGTGTTAGTGTTGAAAAACCACTTTTTGCACTTGTGTTAGTGTTGAAAAACCACTTTTCGCACTTGTGTTGGTGCAGGAAACCACTTTTGCACTTGTATTAGTGTGGAAAAAACACTTTTTGCACTTGTGATAGTGTTGAAAAACCACTTTTCGCACTTGTGTTAGTGTTGAAAAACCACTTTTCGCACTTGTGTTGGTGCAGGAAACCACTTTTGCACTTGTATTAGTGTGGAAAAAACACTTTTTGCACTTGTGATAGTGTTGAAAAACCACTTTTCGCACTTGTGTTTGTGTTGAAAAACCACTTTTTGCACTTGTGTTGGTGCAGGAAACCACTTTTGCACTTGTATTAGTGTGGAAAAAACACTTTTTGCACTTGTGATAGTGTTGAAAAACCACTTTTCGCACTTGTGTTAGTGTTGAAAAAACACTTTTCGCACTTGTGTTGGTGCAGGAAACCACTTTTGCACTTGTATTAGTGTGGAAAAACCACTTTTTGCACCTGTGATAGTGTTGAAAAACCACTTTTCGCACTTGTGTTAGTGTTGAAAAACCACATTTCGCACTTGTGTTAGTGAAGGAAACCACTTTTTGCACTTGTGATAGTGTTGAAAAACCACTTTTCGCACTTGTGTTGGTGCAGGAAACCACTTTTGCACTTGTATTAGTGTGGAAAAAACACTTTTTGCACTTGTGATAGTGTTGAAAAACCACTTTTCGCACTTGTGTTAGTGTTGAAAAACCACTTTTCGCACTTGTGTTAGTGTTGAAAAACCAATTTTCGCACTTGTGTTGGTGCAGGAAACCACTTTTGCACTGGTATTAGTGTGGAAAAAACACTTTTTGCACATGTGATAGTGTTGAAAAACCACTTTTCGCACTTGTGTTATTGTTGAAAAACCACTTTTTGCACTTGTGTTGGTGCAGGAAACCACTTTTGCACTTGTGTTAGTGTTGAAAAACCACTTTTTGCACTTGTGTTAGTGTTGAAAAACCACTTTTCGCACTTGTGTTGGTGCAGGAAACCACTTTTGCACTTGTATTAGTGTGGAAAAAACACTTTTTGCACTTGTGATAGTGTTGAAAAACCACTTTTCGCACTTGTGATAGTGTTGAAAAACCACTTTTCGCACTTGTGTTGGTGCAGGAAACCACTTTTACACTTGTATTAGTGTGGCAAAACCTCTTTGCGCACTTGTGTTAGTGTTGAAAAAACACTTTTTGCACTTGTGATAGTGTTGAAAAACCACTTTTCGCAATTGTGTTAGTGTTGAAAAACCACTTTTCGTACTTGTGTTGGTGCAGGAAACCACTTTTGCACTTGTATTAGTGTGGAAAAACCACTTTTCGCACTTATGTTAGTGTTGAAAAACCACTTTTCGCACTTGTGTTGGTGCAGGAAACCACTTTTCGCACTTGTGTTAGTGTTGAAAAACCACTTTTCGCACTTGTGTTAGTGTTGAAAAACCACTTTCCGCACTTGTGTTGGTGCAGGAAACCACTTTTGCACTTGTATTAGTGTGGAAAAAACACTTTTTGCACTTGTGATAGTGTTGAAAACACTTTTTGCACTTGTGTTAGTGTTGAAAAACCACTTTTCGCACCTGTGTTGGTGCAGGAAACCACTTTTGCACTTGTATTAGTGTGGAAAAACCACTTTTCGCACTTGTGTTAGTGTTGAAAAACCACTTTTCGCAATTGTGTTAGTGTTGAAAAACCACTTTTCGCACTTGTGTTGGTGCAGGAAACCACTTTTGCACTTGTATTAGTGTGGTAAAAACCCTTTTTGCACTTGTGATAGTGTTGAAAAACCACTTTTCGCACTTGTGTTAGTGTTGAAAAACCACTTTTCGCACTTGTGTTAGTGTTGAAAAACCACTTTTCGCACTTGTGTTGGTGCAGGAAACCACTTTTGCACTTGTGTTAGTGTTGAAAAACCACTTTTCGCACTTGTGTTAGTGTTGAAAAACCACTTTTCGCACTTGTGTTGGTGCAGGAAACCACTTTTGCACTTGTATTAGTGTGGAAAAAACACTTTTTGCACTTGTGATAGTGTTGAAAAACCACTTTTCGCACTTGTGTTAGTGTTGAAAAACCACTTTTCGCACTTGTGTTGGTGCAGGAAACCACTTTTGCACTTGTATTAGTGTGGAAAAACCACTTTTTGCACTTGTGTTAGTGTTGAAACCCACTTTCGAACTTGTGTTAGTATTGAAAATCCACTTTTCGCACTTGTGTTGGTGCAGGAAACCACTTTTGCACTTGTGTTAGTGTGAAAAACCACTTTTCGCACTTGTGTTAGTGTTGAAAAACCACTTTTCGCACTTGTGTTAGTGTTGAAAAACCACTTTTCGCACTTGTGTTGGTGCAGGAAACCACTTTTGCACTTGTGTTAGTGTTGAAAAACCACTTTTCGCACTTGTGTTAGTGTTGAAAAACCACTTTTTGCACTTGTGTTGGGCAGTAAACCACTTTTGCACTTGTGTTAGTGTTGAAAAACCACTTTTCGCACTTGTGTTAGTGTGGAAAAACCACTTTTGCACTTGTATTAGTGTGGAAAAAACCCTTTTTGCACTTGTGATAGTGTGAAAAACCACTTTCGCACTTGTGTTAGTGTTGAAAAACCACTTTTCGCACTTGTGTTAGTGTTGAAAAACCACTTTTCGCACTTGTGTTGGTGCAGAAAACCACTTTTGCACTTGTGTTAGTGTTGAAAAACCACTTTTCGCACTTGTGTTAGTGTTGAAAAACCACTTTTTGCACTTGTGTTGGTGCAGGAAACCACTTTTGCACTTGTATTAGTGTGGAAAAAACACTTTTTGCACTTGTGATAGTGTTGAAAAACCACTTTTCGCACTTGTGTTAGTGTTGAAAAACCACTTTTCGCACTTGTGTTGGTGCAGGAAACCACTTTTGCACTTGTATTAGTGTGGAAAAACCACTTTTTGCACTTGTGTTAGTGTTGAAAACCCACTTTTCGCACTTGTGTTAGTGTTGAAAATCCACTTATCGCACTTGTGTTGGTGCAGGAAACCACTTTTGCACTTGTATTAGTGTGGAAAAACCACTTTTTGCACCTGTGATAGTGTTGAAAAACCACTTTTCGCACTTGTGTTAGTGTTGAAAAACCACATTTCGCACTTGTGTTAGTGAAGGAAACCACTTTTTGCACTTGTGATAGTGTTGAAAAACCACTTTTCGCACTTGTGTTGGTGCAGGAAACCACTTTTGCACTTGTATTAGTGTGGAAAAAACACTTTTTGCACTTGTGATAGTGTTGAAAAACCACTTTTCGCACTTGTGTTAGTGTTGAAAAACCACTTTTCGCACTTGTGTTGGTGCAGGAAACCACTTTTGCACTTGTATTAGTGTGGAAAAAACACTTTTTGCACTTGTGATAGTGTTGAAAAACCACTTTTTGCACTTGTGTTAGTGTTGAAAAACCACTTTTCGCACTTGTGTTGGTGCAGGAAACCACTTTTGCACTTGTATTAGTGTGGAAAAACCACTTTTCGCACTTGTGTTAGTGTTGAAAAACCACTTTTTGCACTTGTGTTAGTGTTGAAAAACCACTTTTCGCACTTGTGTTGGTGCAGGAAACCACTTTAGCACTTGTATTAGTGTGGAAAAACCACTTTTCGCACTTGTGTTAGTGTTGAAAAACCACTTTTCGCACTTGTGTTAGTGTTGAAAAAACACTTTTCGCACTTGTGTTGGTGCAGGAAACCACTTTTGCACTTGTGTTAGTGTTGAAAAACCACTTTTCGCACTTGTGTTAGTGTTGAAAAACCACTTTTTGCACTTGTGTTGGTGCAGTAAACCACTTTTGCACTTGTGTTAGTGTTGAAAAACCACTTTTCGCACTTGTGTTAGTGTGGAAAAACCACTTTTGCACTTGTATTAGTGTGGAAAAAACCCTTTTTGCACTTGTGATAGTGTTGAAAAACCACTTTTCGCACTTGTGTTAGTGTTGAAAAACCACTTTTCGCACTTGTGTTAGTGTTGAAAAACCACTTTTCGCACTTGTGTTGGTGCAGAAAACCACTTTTGCACTTGTGTTAGTGTTGAAAAACCACTTTTCGCACTTGTGTTAGTGTTGAAAAACCACTTTTTGCACTTGTGTTGGTGCAGGAAACCACTTTTGCACTTGTATTAGTGTGGAAAAAACACTTTTTGCACTTGTGATAGTGTTGAAAAACCACTTTTCGCACTTGTGTTAGTGTTGAAAAACCACTTTTCGCACTTGTGTTGGTGCAGGAAACCACTTTTGCACTTGTATTAGTGTGGAAAAACCACTTTTTGCACTTGTGTTAGTGTTGAAAACCCACTTTTCGCACTTGTGTTAGTGTTGAAAATCCACTTATCGCACTTGTGTTGGTGCAGGAAACCACTTTTGCACTTGTATTAGTGTGGAAAAACCACTTTTTGCACCTGTGATAGTGTTGAAAAACCACTTTTCGCACTTGTGTTAGTGTTGAAAAACCACATTTCGCACTTGTGTTAGTGAAGGAAACCACTTTTTGCACTTGTGATAGTGTTGAAAAACCACTTTTCGCACTTGTGTTGGTGCAGGAAACCACTTTTGCACTTGTATTAGTGTGGAAAAAACACTTTTTGCACTTGTGATAGTGTTGAAAAACCACTTTTCGCACTTGTGTTAGTGTTGACTTGTGTTGGTGCAGGAAACCACTTTTGCACTTGTATTAGTGTGGAAAAAAACACTTTTTGCACTTGTGATAGTGTTGAAAAACCACTTTTTGCACTTGTGTTAGTGTTGAAAAACCACTTTTCGCACTTGTGTTGGTGCAGGAAACCACTTTTTGCACTTGTATTAGTGTGGAAAAACCACTTTTCGCACTTGTGTTAGTGTTGAAAAAACCACTTTTTGCACTTGTGTTAGTGTTTCGAAAAACCACTTTTCCGCACTTGTGTTGGTGCAGGAAACCACTTTTGCACTTGTATTAGTGTGGAAAAAACACTTTTTGCACTTGTGATAGTGTTGAAAAACCACTTTTCGCACTTGTGTTAGTGTTGAAAAACCACTTTTCGCACTTGTGTTGGTGCAGGAAACCACTTTTGCACTTGTATTTAGTGTGGAAAAAACCACTTTTTGCACTTGTGTTAGTGTTGAAAACCCACTTTTCGCACTTGTGTTAGTATTGAAAAATCCACTTTTCGCACTTGTGTTGGGTGCAGGAAACCACTTTTGCACTTGTGTTAGTGTTGAAAAACCACTTTTCGCACTTGTGTTAGTGTTGAAAAACCACTTTTCCGCACTTGTGTTAGTGTTGAAAAACCACTTTTCGCACTTGTGTTGGTGCAGGAAACCACTTTTGCACTTGTGTTAGTGTTGAAAAACCACTTTTCGCACATGTGTTAGTGTTGAAAACCCACTTTTTGCACTTGTGTTGGTGCAGTAAACCCACTTTTGCACTTGTGTTAGTGTTGAAAAACCACTTTTCGCACTTGTGTTAGTGTGGAAAAACCACTTTTGCACTTGTATTAGTGTGGAAAAAAACCCTTTTTGCACTTGTGATAGTGTTGAAAAACCACTTTTCGCACTTGTGTTAGTGTTGAAAACCACTTTTCGCACTTGTGTTAGTGTTGAAAAACCACTTTTCCGCACTTGTGTTGGTGCAGGAAACCACTTTTGCACTTGTGTTAGTGTTGAAAAACCACTTTTCGCACTTGTGTTAGTGTTGAAAAACCACTTTTTGCACTTGTGTTGGTGCAGGAAACCACTTTTGCACTTGTATTAGTGTGGAAAAAACACTTTTTGCACTTGTGATAGTGTTGAAAAACCACTTTTCGCACTTGTGTTAGTGTTGAAAAACCACTTTTCGCACTTGTGTTGGTGCAGGAAACCACTTTTGCACTTGTATTAGTGTGGAAAAACCACTTTTTGCACTTGTGTTAGTGTTGAAAAACCCACTTTCGCACTTGTGTTAGTGTTGAAAATCCACTTATCGCACTTGTGTTGGTGCAGGAAACCACTTTTGCACTTGTATTAGTGTGGAAAAACCACTTTTTGCACCTGTGATAGTGTTGAAAAAACCCACTTTTCGCACTTGTGTTAGTGTTGAAAAAACCACATTTCGCACTTGTGTTAGTGAAGGAAACCACTTTTTGCACTTGTGATAGTGTTGAAAAACCACTTTTCGCACTTGTGTTGGTGCAGGAAACCACTTTTGCACTTGTATTAGTGTGGAAAAAACACTTTTTGCACTTGTGATAGTGTTGAAAAACCACTTTTCGCACTTGTGTTAGTGTTGAAAAACCACTTTTCGCACTTGTGTTGGTGCAGGAAACCACTTTTGCACTTGTATTAGTGTGGAAAAAACACTTTTTGCACTTGTGATAGTGTTGAAAAACCACTTTTTGCACTTGTGTTAGTGTTGAAAAACCACTTTTCGCACTTGTGTTGGTGCAGGAAACCACTTTTGCACTTGTATTAGTGTGGAAAAACCACTTTTCGCACTTGTGTTAGTGTTGAAAAACCACTTTTTGCACTTGTGTTAGTGTTGAAAAACCACTTTTCACACTTGTGTTGGTGCAGGAAACCACTTTTGCACTTGTGTTGGTGTTGAAAAACCACTTTTCGCACTTGTGTTAGTGTTGAAAAACCACTTTTCGCACTTGTGTTGGTGCAGGAAACCACTTTTGCACTTGTATTAGTGTTGAAAAAACACTTTTTGCACTTGTGATAGTGTTCAAAAAGCACTTTTCGCACTTGTGTTAGTGTTGAAAAACCACTTTTCGCACTTGTGTTGGTGCAGGAAACCACTTTTGCACTTGTATTAGTGTGGAAAAACCACTTTTTGCACTTGTGTTAGTGTTGAAAACCCACTTTTCGCACTTGTGTTAGTGTTGAAAATCCACTTTTCGCACTTGTGTTGGTGCAGGAAACCACTTTTGCACTTGTATTAGTGTGGAAAAACCACTTTTTGCACCTGTGATAGTGTTGAAAAACCACTTTTCGCACTTGTGTTAGTGTTGAAAAACCACATTTCGCACTTGTGTTAGTGAAGGAAACCACTTTTTGCACTTGTGTTAGTGTTGAAAATCCACTTTTCGCACTTGTGTTGGTGCAGGAAACCACTTTTGCACTTGTATTAGTGTGGAAAAAACACTTTTTGCACTTGTGATAGTGTTGAAAAACCACTTTTCGCACTTGTGTTAGTGTTGAAAAACCACTTTTCGCACTTGTGTTGGTGCAGGAAACCACTTTTGCACTTGTATTAGTGTGGAAAAACCACTTTTTGCACCTGTGATAGTGTTGAAAAACCACTTTTCGCACTTGTGTTACTGTTGAAAAACCACTATTCACACTTGTGTTGGTGCAGGAAACCACTTTTGCACTTGTATTAGTGTGGAAAAACCACTTTTTGCACCTGTGATAGTGTTGAAAAACCACTTTTCGCACATGTGTTAGTGTTGAAAAACCACTTTTCGCACTTGTGTTAGTGAAGGAAACCACTTTTTGCACTTGTGATAGTGTTGAAAAACCACTTTTCGCACTTGTGTTGGTGCAGGAAACCACTTTTGCACTTGTATTAGTGTGGAAAAAACACTTTTTGCACTTGTGATAGTGTTGAAAAACCACTTTTCGCACTTGTGTTAGTGTTGAAAACCACTTTTCGCACTTGTGTTAGTGTTGAAAAACCACTTTCCGCACTTGTGTTGGTGCAGGAAACCACTTTTGCACTTGTATTAGTGTGGAAAAAACACTTTTTGCACTTTTGATAGTGTTGAAAACCCACTTTTCGCACTTGTGTTCGTGTTGAAAACCCACTTTTCGCACTTGTGTTTGTGTTGAAAATCCACTTTTCGCACTTGTGTTGGTGCAGGAAACCACTTTTGCACTTATATTAGTGTGGAAAAACCACTTTTCGCACTTGTGTTAGTGTTGAAAAACCACTTTTTGCACTTGTGATAGTGTTGAAAAACCACTTTTCGCACTTGTGTTGGTGCAGGAAACCACTTTTGCACTTGTATTAGTGTGGAAAAACCACTTTTCACACTTGTGTTAGTGTTGAAAACCCACTTTTCGCACTTGTGTTAGTGTTGAAAATGCACTTTTCGCACTTGTGTTGGTGCAGGAAACCACTTTTGCACTTGTATTAGTGTGGAAAAACCACTTTTCGCACTTGTGTTAGTGTTGAAAAACCACTTTTCGCAATTGTGTTAGTGTTGAAAAACCACTTTTCGCACTTGTGTTGGTGCAGGAAACCACTTTTGCACTTGTATTAGTGTGGTAAAAACCCTTTTTGCACTTGTGATAGTGTTGAAAAACCACTTTTCGCACTTGTGTTAGTGTTGAAAAACCACTTTTCGCACTTGTGTTAGTGTTGAAAAACCACTTTTCGCACTTGTGTTGGTGCAGGAAACCACTTTTGCACTTGTGTTAGTGTTGAAAAACCACTTTTCGCACTTGTGTTAGTGTTGAAAAACCACTTTTCGCACTTGTGTTGGTGCAGGAAACCACTTTTGCACTTGTATTAGTGTGGAAAAAACACTTTTTGCACTTGTGATAGTGTTGAAAAACCACTTTTCGCACTTGTGTTAGTGTTGAAAAACCACTTTTCGCACTTGTGTTGGTGCAGGAAACCACTTTTGCACTTGTATTAGTGTGGAAAAACCACTTTTTGCACTTGTGTTAGTGTTGAAAACCCACTTTTCGCACTTGTGTTAGTATTGAAAATCCACTTTTCGCACTTGTGTTGGTGCAGGAAACCACTTTTGCACTTGTGTTAGTGTTGAAAAACCACTTTTCGCACTTGTGTTAGTGTTGAAAAACCACTTTTCGCACTTGTGTTAGTGTTGAAAAACCACTTTTCGCACTTGTGTTGGTGCAGGAAACCACTTTTGCACTTGTGTTAGTGTTGAAAAACCACTTTTCGCACTTGTGTTAGTGTTGAAAAACCACTTTTTGCACTTGTGTTGGTGCAGTAAACCACTTTTGCAATTGTGTTAGTGTTGAAAAACCACTTTTCGCACTTGTGTTAGTGTGGAAAAACCACTTTTGCACTTGTATTAGTGTGGAAAAAACCCTTTTTGCACTTGTGATAGTGTTGAAAAACCACTTTTCGCACTTGTGTTAGTGTTGAAAAACCACTTTTCGCACTTGTGTTAGTGTTGAAAAACCACTTTTCGCACTTGTGTTGGTGCAGGAAACCACTTTTGCACTTGTGTTAGTGTTGAAAAACCACTTTTCGCACTTGTGTTAGTGTTGAAAAACCACTTTTTGCACTTGTGTTGGTGCAGGAAACCACTTTTGCACTTGTATTAGTGTGGAAAAAACACTTTTTGCACTTGTGATAGTGTTGAAAAACCACTTTTCGCACTTGTGTTAGTGTTGAAAAACCACTTTTCGCACTTGTGTTGGTGCAGGAAACCACTTTTGCACTTGTATTAGTGTGGAAAAACCACTTTTTGCACTTGTGTTAGTGTTGAAAACCCACTTTTCGCACTTGTGTTAGTGTTGAAAATCCACTTATCGCACTTGTGTTGGTGCAGGAAACCACTTTTGCACTTGTATTAGTGTGGAAAAACCACTTTTTGCACCTGTGATAGTGTTGAAAAACCACTTTTCGCACTTGTGTTAGTGTTGAAAAACCACATTTCGCACTTGTGTTAGTGAAGGAAACCACTTTTTGCACTTGTGATAGTGTTGAAAAACCACTTTTCGCACTTGTGTTGGTGCAGGAAACCACTTTTGCACTTGTATTAGTGTGGAAAAAACACTTTTTGCACTTGTGATAGTGTTGAAAAACCACTTTTCGCACTTGTGTTAGTGTTGAAAAACCACTTTTCGCACTTGTGTTGGTGCAGGAAACCACTTTTGCACTTGTATTAGTGTGGAAAAAACACTTTTTGCACTTGTGATAGTGTTGAAAAACCACTTTTTGCACTTGTGTTAGTGTTGAAAAACCACTTTTCGCACTTGTGTTGGTGCAGGAAACCACTTTTGCACTTGTATTAGTGTGGAAAAACCACTTTTCGCACTTGTGTTAGTGTTGAAAAACCACTTTTTGCACTTGTGTTAGTGTTGAAAAACCACTTTTCACACTTGTGTTGGTGCAGGAAACCACTTTTGCACTTGTGTTGGTGTTGAAAAACCACTTTTCGCACTTGTGTTAGTGTTGAAAAACCACTTTTCGCACTTGTGTTGGTGCAGGAAACCACTTTTGCACTTGTATTAGTGTTGAAAAAACACTTTTTGCACTTGTGATAGTGTTCAAAAACCACTTTTCGCACTTGTGTTAGTGTTGAAAAACCACTTTTCGCACTTGTGTTGGTGCAGGAAACCACTTTTGCACTTGTATTAGTGTGGAAAAACCACTTTTTGCACTTGTGTTAGTGTTGAAAACCCACTTTTCGCACTTGTGTTAGTGTTGAAAATCCACTTTTCGCACTTGTGTTGGTGCAGGAAACCACTTTTGCACTTGTATTAGTGTGGAAAAACCACTTTTTGCACCTGTGATAGTGTTGAAAAACCACTTTTCGCACTTGTGTTAGTGTTGAAAAACCACATTTCGCACTTGTGTTAGTGAAGGAAACCACTTTTTGCACTTGTGATAGTGTTGAAAAACCACTTTTCGCACTTGTGTTGGTGCAGGAAACCACTTTTGCACTTGTATTAGTGTGGAAAAAACACTTTTTGCACATGTGATAGTGTTGAAAAACCACTTTTCGCACTTGTGTTAGTGTTGAAAAACCACTTTTCGCACTTGTGTTGTTGCAGGAAACCACTTTTGCACTTGTGTTAGTGTTGAAAAACCACTTTTCGCACTTGTGTTAGTGTTGAAAAACCACTTTTCGCACTTGTGTTGGTGCAGGAAACCACTTTTGCACTTGTATTAGTGTGGAAAAAACACTTTTTGCACTTGTGATAGTGTTGAAAAACCACTTTTTGCACTTGTGTTAGTGTTGAAAAAACACTTTTCGCACTTGTGTTGGTGCAGGAAACCACTTTTGCACTTGTATTAGTGTGGAAAAACCACTTTTCGCACTTGTGTTAGTGTTGAAAAACCACTTTTTGCACTTGTGTTAGTGTTGAAAAACCACTTTTCGCACTTGTGTTGGTGCAGGAAACCACTTTTGCACTTGTATTAGTGTGGAAAAAACACTTTTTGCACTTGTGATAGTGTTGAAAAACCACTTTTCGCACTTGTGTTAGTGTTGAAAAACCACTTTTCGCACTTGTGTTGGTGCAGGAAACCACTTTTGCACTTGTATTAGTGTGGAAAAAACACTTTTTGCACTTGTGATAGTGTTGAAAAACCACTTTTCGCACTTGTGTTTGTGTTGAAAAACCACTTTTTGCACTTGTGTTGGTGCAGGAAACCACTTTTGCACTTGTATTAGTGTGGAAAAAACACTTTTTGCACTTGTGATAGTGTTGAAAAACCACTTTTCGCACTTGTGTTAGTGTTGAAAAAACACTTTTCGCACTTGTGTTGGTGCAGGAAACCACTTTTGCACTTGTATTAGTGTGGAAAAACCACTTTTTGCACCTGTGATAGTGTTGAAAAACCACTTTTCACACTTGTGTTAGTGTTGAAAAACCACATTTCGCACTTGTGTTAGTGAAGGAAACCACTTTTTGCACTTGTGATAGTGTTGAAAAACCACTTTTCGCACTTGTGTTGGTGCAGGAAACCACTTTTGCACTTGTATTAGTGTGGAAAAAACACTTTTTGCACTTGTGATAGTGTTGAAAAACCACTTTTCGCACTTGTGTTAGTGTTGAAAAACCACTTTTCGCACTTGTGTTAGTGTTGAAAAACCAATTTTCGCACTTGTGTTGGTGCAGGAAACCACTTTTGCACTGGTATTAGTGTGGAAAAAACACTTTTTGCACATGTGATAGTGTTGAAAAACCACTTTTCGCACTTGTGTTATTGTTGAAAAACCACTTTTTGCACTTGTGTTGGTGCAGGAAACCACTTTTGCACTTGTGTTAGTGTTGAAAAACCACTTTTTGCACTTGTGTTAGTGTTGAAAAACCACTTTTCGCACTTGTGTTGGTGCAGGAAACCACTTTTGCACTTGTATTAGTGTGGAAAAAACACTTTTTGCACTTGTGATAGTGTTGAAAAACCACTTTTCGCACTTGTGATAGTGTTGAAAAACCACTTTTCGCACTTGTGTTGGTGCAGGAAACCACTTTTACACTTGTATTAGTGTGGCAAAACCTCTTTGCGCACTTCTGTTAGTGTTGAAAAAACACTTTTTGCACTTGTGATAGTGTTGAAAAACCACTTTTCGCAATTGTGTTAGTGTTGAAAAACCACTTTTCGTACTTGTGTTGGTGCAGGAAACCACTTTTGCACTTGTATTAGTGTGGAAAAACCACTTTTCGCACTTATGTTAGTGTTGAAAAACCACTTTTCGCACTTGTGTTGGTGCAGGAAACCACTTTTCGCACTTGTGTTAGTGTTGAAAAACCACTTTTCGCACTTGTGTTAGTGTTGAAAAACCACTTTCCGCACTTGTGTTGGTGCAGGAAACCACTTTTGCACTTGTATTAGTGTGGAAAAAACACTTTTTGCACTTGTGATAGTGTTGAAAACACTTTTTGCACTTGTGTTAGTGTTGAAAAACCACTTTTCGCACCTGTGTTGGTGCAGGAAACCACTTTTGCACTTGTATTAGTGTGGAAAAAACCACTTTTTGCACTTGTGATAGTGTTAAAAACCACTTTTCGCACTTGTGTGAGTGTTGAAAAACCACTTTTCGCACTTGTGTTAGTGTTGAAAAACCACTTTTGCACTTGTATTAGTGTGGAAAAAACACTTTTTGCACTTGTGATAGTGTTGTAAAAACACTTTTTGCACTTGTGTTGGTGCAGGAAACCACTTTTGCACTTGTATTAGTGTGGAAAAAACCCTTTTTGCACTTGTGATAGTGTTGAAAAACCACTTTTCGCACTTGTGTTAGTGTTGAAAAACCACTTTTCGCACTTGTGTTAGTGTTGAAAAACCACTTTTCGCACTTGTGTTGGTGCAGGAAACCACTTTTGCACTTGTGTTAGTGTTGAAAAACCACTTTTCGCACTTGTGTTAGTGTTGAAAAACCCACTTTTCGCACTTGTGTTGGTGCAGGAAACCACTTTTGCACTTGTATTAGTGTGGAAAAAACACTTTTTGCACTTGTGATAGTGTTGAAAAACCACTTTTCGCACTTGTGTTGGTGCAGGAAACCACTTTTGCACTTGTATTAGTGTGGAAAAACCACTTTTTGCACTTGTGTTAGTGTTGAAAACCCACTTTTCGCACTTGTGTTAGTGTTGAAAATCCACTTTTCGCACTTGTGTTGGTGCAGGAAACCACTTTTGCACTTGCATTAGTGTGGAAAAACCACTTTTTGCACCTGTGATAGTGTTGAAAAACCACTTTTCGCACTTGTGTTAGTGTTGAAAAACCACATTTCGCACTTGTGTTAGTGAAGGAAACCACTTTTTGCACTTGTGATAGTGTTGAAAAACCACTTTTCGCACTTGTGTTGGTGCAGGAAACCACTTTTGCACTTGTATTAGTGTGGAAAAAACACTTTTTGCACTTGTGATAGTGTTGAAAAACCACTTTTCGCACTTGTGTGAGTGTTGAAAAACCACTTTTCGCACTTGTGTTGGTGCAGGAAACCACTTTTGCACTTGTATTAGTGTGGAAAAAACACTTTTTGCACTTGTGATAGTGTTGAAAAACCACTTTTTGCACTTGTGTTAGTGTTGAAAAACCACTTTTCGCACTTGTGTTGGTGCAGGAAACCACTTTTGCACTTGTATTAGTGTGGAAAAGCCACTTTTCGCACTTGTGTTAGTGTTGAAAAACCACTTTTTGCACTTGTGTTAGTGTTGAAAAACCACTTTTCGCACTTGTGTTGGTGCAGGAAACCACTTTTGCACTTGTATTAGTGTGGAAAAAACACTTTTTGCACTTGTGATAGTGTTGAAAAACCACTTTTCGCACTTGTGTTAGTGTTGAAAAACCACTTTTCGCACTTGTGTTGGTGCAGGAAACCACTTTTGCACTTGTATTAGTGTGGAAAAAACACTTTTTGCACTTGTGATAGTGTTGAAAAACCACTTTTCGCACTTGTGTTTGTGTTGAAAAACCACTTTTCGTACTTGTGTTGGTGCAGGAAACCACTTTTGCACTTGTATTAGTGTGGAAAAAACACTTTTTGCACTTGTGATAGTGTTGAAAAACCACTTTTCGCACTTGTGTTAGTGTTGAAAAACCACTTTTCGCACTTGTGTTGGTGCAGGAAACCACTTTTGCACTTGTATTAGTGTGGTAAAACCACTTTTTGCACCTGTGATAGTGTTGAAAAACCACTTTTCGCACTTGTGTTAGTGTTGAAAAACCACATTTCGCACTTGTTTTAGTGAAGGAAACCACTTTTTGCACTTGTGATAGTGTTGAAAAACCACTTTTCGCACTTGTGTTGGTGCAGGAAACCACTTTTGCACTTGTATTAGTGTGGAAAAAACACTTTTTGCACTTGTGATAGTGTTGAAAAACCACTTTTCGCACTTGTGTTAGTGTTGAAAATCCACTTTTTGCACTTGTGTTGGTGCAGGAAACCACTTTTGCACTTGTATTAGTGTGGAAAAACCACTTTTTGCACCTGTGATAGTGTTGAAAAACCACTTTTCGCACTTGTGTTAGTGTTGAAAAACCACATTTCGCACTTGTGTTAGTGAAGGAAACCACTTTTCGCACTTGTGTTAGTGTTGAAAAACCACTTTTTGCACTTGTGTTGGTGCAGGAAACCACTTTTGCACTTGTGATAGTGTTGAAAAACCACTTTTCGCATTTGTGTTAGTGTTGAAAAACCACTTTTCGCACTTGTGTTGGTGCAGGAAACCACTTTTGCACTTGTATTAGTGTGGAAAAACCTCTTTGCGCACTTGTGTTAGTGTTGAAAAAACACTTTTTGCACTTGTGATAGTGTTGAAAAGGTGTTGAAAACCACTTTTCGCACTTGTGTTAGTGTTGAAAAACCACTTTTCGCACTTGTGTTGGTGCAGGAAACACTTTTGCACTTGTGTTAGTGTTGAAAAACACTTTTCGCACTTGTGTTAGTGTTGAAAAACCACTTTTCGCACTTGTGTTGGTGCAGGAAACCACTTTTGCACTTGTATTAGTGTGGAAAAAACACTTTTTGCACTTGTGATAGTGTTGAAAAACCACTTTTCGCACTTGTGTTGGTGCAGGAAACCACTTTTGCACTTGTATTAGTGTGGAAAAACCACTTTTTGCACTTGTGTTAGTGTTGAAAACCCACTTTTCGCACTTGTTTTAGTGTTGAAAATCCACTTTTCGCACTTGTGTTGGTGCAGGAAACCACTTTTGCACTTGTATTAGTGTGGAAAAACCACTTTTTGCACCTGTGATAGTGTTGAAAAACCACTTTTCGCACTTGTGTTAGTGTTGAAAAACCACATTTCGCACTTGTGTTAGTGAAGGAAACCACTTTTTGCACTTGTGATAGTGTTGAAAAACCACTTTTCGCACTTGTGTTGGTGCAGGAAACCACTTTTGCACTTGTATTAGTGTGGAAAAAACACTTTTTGCACTTGTGATAGTGTTGAAAAACCACTTTCGCACTTGTGTGAGTGTTGAAAAACCACTTTTCGCACTTGTGTTGTTGCAGGAAACCACTTTTGCACTTGTATTAGTGTGGAAAAAACACTTTTTGCACTTGTGATAGTGTTGAAAAACCACTTTTTGCACTTGTGTTAGTGTTGAAAAACCACTTTTCGCACTTGTGTTGGTGCAGGAAACCACTTTTGCACTTGTATTAGTGTGGAAAAACCACTTTTCGCACTTGTGTTAGTGTTGAAAAACCACTTTTTGCACTTGTGTTAGTGTTGAAAAACCACTTTTCGCACTTGTGTTGGTGCAGGAAACCACTTTTGCACTTGTATTAGTGTGAAAAACACTTTTTGCACTTGTGATAGTGTTGAAAAACCACTTTTCGCACTTGTGTTAGTGTTGAAAAACCACTTTTCGCACTTGTGTTGGTGCAGGAAACCACTTTTGCACTTGTATTAGTGTGGAAAAAACACCTTTTGCACTTGTGATAGTGTTGAAAAACCACTTTTCGCACTTGTGTTTGTGTTGAAAAACCACTTTTCGTACTTGTGTTGGTGCAGGAAACCACTTTTGCACTTGTATTAGTGTGGAAAAAACACTTTTTGCACTTGTGATAGTGTTGAAAAACCACTTTTCGCACTTGTGTTAGTGTTGAAAAACCACTTTTCGCACTTGTGTTGGTGCAGGAAACCACTTTTGCACTTGTATTAGTGTGGAAAAACCACTTTTTGCACCTGTGATAGTGTTGAAAAACCACTTTTCGCACTTGTGTTAGTGTTGAAAAACCACATTTCGCACTTGTGTTAGTGAAGGAAACCACTTTTTGCACTTGTGATAGTGTTGAAAAACCACTTTTCGCACTTGTGTTGGTGCAGGAAACCACTTTTGCACTTGTATTAGTGTGGAAAAAACACTTTTTGCACTTGTGATAGTGTTGAAAAACCACTTTTCGCACTTGTGTTAGTGTTGAAAATCCACTTTTTGCACTTTTGTTGGTGCAGGAAACCACTTTTGCACTTGTATTAGTGTGGAAAAACCACTTTTTGCACCTGTGATAGTGTTGAAAAACCACTTTTCGCACTTGTGTTAGTGTTGAAAAACCACATTCGCACTTGTGTTAGTGAAGGAAACCACTTTTCGCACTTGTGTTAGTGTTGAAAAACCACTTTTTGCACTTGTGTTGGTGCAGGAAACCACTTTTGCACTTGTGATAGTGTTGAAAAACCACTTTTCGCATTTGTGTTAGTGTTGAAAAACCACTTTTCGCACTTGTGTTGGTGCAGGAAACCACTTTTGCACTTGTATTAGTGTGGAAAAACCTCTTTGCGCACTTGTGTTAGTGTTGAAAAAACACTTTTTGCACTTGTGATTGTGTTGAAAAACCACTTTTCGCACTTGTGTTAGTGTTGAAAAACCACTTTTCGTACTTGTGTTGGTGCAGGAAACCACTTTTGCACTTGTAATTAGTGTGGAACAAACCACTTTTTGCACTTGTGATAGTGTTGAAAAACACTTTTTGCACTTGTATTAGTGTGGAAAAAACACTTTTTGCACTTGTGATAGTGTTGAAAAACCACTTTTCGCACTTGTGTTGGTGCAGGAAACCACTTTTGCACTTGTATTAGTGTGGAAAAACCACTTTTCGCACTTGTGTTAGTGTTGAAAAACCACTTTCGCACTTGTGTTAGTGTTGAAAATCCACTTTTCGCACTTGTGTTGGTGCAGGAAACACTTTTGCACTTGTATTAGTGTGGAAAAACCACTTTTCGCACTTGTGTTAGTGTTGAAAAACCACTTTTCGCACTTGTGTTAGTGTTGAAAAACCACTTTTCGCACTTGTGTTGGTGCAGGAAACCACTTTTGCACTTGTATTAGTGTGGAAAAAACATTTTTTGCACTTGTGATAGTGTTCAAAAACCACTTTTCGCACTTGTGTTAGTGTTGAAAAACCACTTTTCGCACTTGTGTTGGTGCAGGAAACCACTTTTGCACTTGTATTAGTGTGGCAAAAACACTTTTTGCACTTGTGATAGTGTTGAAAAACCACTTTTCGCACTTGTGTTAGTGTTGAAAAACCACTTTTCTCACTTGTGTTGGTGCAGGAAACCACTTTTGCACTTGTATTCGTGTGGAAAAAACACTTTTTGCACTTGTGATAGTGTTGAAAAACCACTTTTCGCACTTGTGTTAGTTGAAAAACCACTTTTCGCACTTGTGTTGGTGCAGGAAACCACTTTTGCACTTGTATTAGTGTGGAAAAACCACTTTTTGCACCTGTGATAGTGTTGAAAAACCACTTTTCGCACTTGTGTTAGTGTTGAAAAACCACTATTCGCACTTGTGTTGGTGCAGGAAACCACTTTTGCACTTGTATTAGTGTGGAAAAACCACTTTTTGCACTTGTGATAGTGTTGAAAAACCACTTTTCGCACTTGTGTTGGTGCAGGAAACCACTTTTGCACTTGTATTAGTGTGGAAAAAACACTTTTTGCACTTGTGATAGTGTTGAAAAACCACTTTTCGCACTTTTGTTAGTGTTGAAAAACCACTTTTCGCACATGTGTTAGTGTTGAAAAACCACTTTTCGCACTTGTGTTGGTGCAGGAAACACTTTTGCACTTGTATTAGTGTGGAAAAAACACTTTTTGCACTTTTGATAGTGTTGAAAACCCACTTTTCGCACTTGTGTTTGTGTTGAAAACCCACTTTTCGCACTTGTGTTTGTGTTGAAAATCCACTTTTCGCACTTGTGTTGGTGCAGGAAACCACTTTTGCACTTATATTAGTGTGGAAAAACCACTTTTCGCACTTGTGTTAGTGTTGAAAAACCACTTTTTGCACTTGTGATAGTGTTGAAAAACCACTTTTCGCACTTGTGTTGGTGCAGGAAACCACATTTGCACTTGTATTAGTGTGGAAAAACCACTTTTCGCACTTGTGTTAGTGTTGAAAACCCACTTTTCGCACTTGTGTTAGTGTTGAAAATGCACTTTTCGCACTTGTGTTGGTGCAGGAAACCACTTTTGCACTTGTATTAGTGTGGAAAAACCACTTTCGCACTTGTGTTAGTGTTGAAAAACCACTTTTCGCAATTGTGTTGGTGTTGAAAAACCACTTTTCGCACTTGTGTTGGTGCAGGAAACCACTTTTGCACTTGTATTAGTGTGGAAAAACCCTTTTTGCACTTGTGATAGTGTTGAAAAACCACTTTTCGCACTTGTGTTAGTGTTGAAAAACCACTTTTCGCACTTGTGTTAGTGTTGAAAAACCACTTTTCGCACTTGTGTTAGTGTTGAAAAACCACTTTTCGCACTTGTGTTGGTGCAGGAAACCACTTTTGCACTTGTATTAGTGTGGAAAAAACACTTTTTGCACTTGTGATAGTGTTGAAAAACCACTTTTCGCACTTGTGTTAGTGTTGAAAAACCACTTTTCGCACTTGTGTTGGTGCAGGAAACCACTTTTGCACTTGTATTAGTGTGGAAAAACCTCTTTGCGCACTTGTGTTAGTGTTCAAAAACCACTTTTCGCACTTGTGTTAGTGTTGAAAAACCACTTTTCGTACTTGTGTTGTGCAGGAAACCACTTTTGCACTTGTATTAGTGTGGAAAAACCACTTTTTGCACTTGTGTTAGTGTTGAAAAACCACTTTTCGTACTTGTGTTGGTGCAGGAAACCACTTTTGCACTTGTATTAGTGTGGAAAAACCACTTTTTGCACTTGTGATAGTGTTGAAAAACACTTTTTGCACTTGTATTCGTGTGGAAAAAACACTTTTTGCACTTGTGATAGTGTTGAAAAACCACTTTTCGCACTTGTGTTGGTGCAGGAAACCACTTTTGCACTTGTATTAGTGTGGAAAAACCACATTTCGCACTTGTGTTAGTGAAGGAAAACCACTTTTTGCACTTGTGATAGTGTTGAAAAACCACTTTTCGCACTTGTGTTGGTGCAGGAAACCACTTTTGCACTTGTATTAGTGTGGAAAAAACACTTTTTGCACTTGTGATAGTGTTGAAAAACCACTTTTCGCACTTGTGTTAGTGTTGAAAATCCACTTTTTGCACTTTTGTTGGTGCAGGAAACCACTTTTGCACTTGTATTAGTGTGGAAAAACCACTTTTTGCACCTGTGATAGTGTTGAAAAACCACTTTTCGCACTTGTGTTAGTGTTGAAAAACCACATTTCGCACTTGTGTTAGTGAAGGAAACCACTTTTCGCACTTGTGTTAGTGTTGAAAAACCACTTTTTGCACTTGTGTTGGTGCAGGAAACCACTTTTGCACTTGTGATAGTGTTGAAAAACCACTTTTCGCATTTGTGTTAGTGTTGAAAAACCACTTTTCGCACTTGTGTTGGTGCAGGAAACCACTTTTGCACTTGTATTAGTGTGGAAAAACCTCTTTGCGCACTTGTGTTAGTGTTGAAAAAACACTTTTTGCACTTGTGATAGTGTTGAAAAACCACTTTTCGCACTTGTGTTAGTGTTGAAACACCACTTTTCGTACTTGTGTTGGTGCAGGAAACCACTTTTGCACTTGTATTAGTGTGAACAAACCACTTTTTGCACTTGTGATAGTGTTGAAAAACACTTTTTGCACTTGTATTAGTGTGGAAAAAACACTTTTTGCACTTGTGATAGTGTTGAAAAACCACTTTTCGCACTTGTGTTGGTGCAGGAAACCACTTTTGCACTTGTATTAGTGTGGAAAAAACCACTTTTCGCACTTGTGTTAGTGTTGAAAACCCACTTTTCGCACTTGTGTTAGTGTTGAAAATCCACTTTTCGCACTTGTGTTGGTGCAGGAAACCACTTTTGCACTTGTATTAGTGTGGAAAAACCACTTTTCGCACTTGTGTTAGTGTTGAAAAACCACTTTTCGCACTTGTGTTAGTGTTGAAAAACCACTTTTCGCACTTGTGTTGGTGCAGGAAACCACTTTTGCACTTGTATTAGTGTGGAAAAAACATTTTTTGCACTTGTGATAGTGTTCAAAAACCACTTTTCGCACTTGTGTTAGTGTTGAAAAACCACTTTTCGCACTTGTGTTGGTGCAGGAAACCACTTTTGCACTTGTATTAGTGTGGCAAAAACACTTTTTGCACTTGTGATAGTGTTGAAAAACCACTTTTCGCACTTGTGTTAGTGTTGAAAAACCACTTTTCTCACTTGTGTTGGTGCAGGAAACCACTTTTGCACTTGTATTCGTGTGGAAAAAACACTTTTGCACTTGTGATAGTGTTGAAAAACCACTTTTCGCACTTGTGTTAGTTGAAAAACCACTTTTCGCACTTGTGTTGGTGCAGGAAACCACTTTTGCACTTGTATTAGTGTGGAAAAACCACTTTTTGCACCTGTGATAGTGTTGAAAAACCACTTTTCGCACTTGTGTTAGTGTTGAAAAAACCACTATTCGCACTTGTGTTGGTGCAGGAAACCACTTTTGCACTTGTATTAGTGTGAAAAACCACTTTTTGCACTTGTGATAGTGTTGAAAAACCACTTTTCGCACTTGTGTTGGTGCAGGAAACCACTTTTGCACTTGTATTAGTGTGGAAAAAAAACACTTTTTGCACTTGTGATAGTGTTGAAAAACCCACTTTTCGCACTTTTGTTAGTGTTGAAAAACCACTTTTCGCACATGTGTTAGTGTTGAAAAACCACTTTTCGCACTTGTGTTGGTGCAGGAAACCACTTTTGCACTTGAATTAGTGTGGAAAAAACACTTTTTGCACTTTTGATAGTGTTGAAAACCCACTTTTCGCACTTGTGTTTGTGTTGAAAACCCACTTTTCGCACTTGTGTTTGTGTTGAAAATCCACTTTTCGCACTTGTGTTGGTGCAGGAAACCACTTTTGCACTTATATTAGTGTGGAAAAACCACTTTTCGCACTTGTGTTAGTGTTGAAAAACCACTTTTTGCACTTGTGATAGTGTTGAAAAACCACTTTTCGCACTTGTGTTGGTGCAGGAAACCACTTTTGCACTTGTATTAGTGTGGAAAAACCACTTTTCGCACTTGTGTTAGTGTTGAAAACCCACTTTTCGCACTTGTGTTAGTGTTGAAAATGCACTTTTCGCACTTGTGTTGGTGCAGGAAACCACTTTTGCACTTGTATTAGTGTGGAAAAACCACTTTTCGCACTTGTGTTAGTGTTGAAAAAACCACTTTTCGCAATTGTGTTGGTGTTGAAAAACCACTTTTCGCACTTGTGTTGGTGCAGGAAACCACTTTTGCACTTGTATTAGTGTGGAAAAAACCCTTTTTGCACTTGTGATAGTGTTGAAAAACCACTTTTCGCACTTGTGTTAGTGTTGAAAAACCACTTTTCGCACTTGTGTTAGTGTTGAAAAACCACTTTTCGCACTTGTGTTAGTGTTGAAAAACCACTTTTCGCACTTGTGTTGGTGCAGGAAACCACTTTTGCACTTGTATTAGTGTGGAAAAAACACTTTTGCACTTGTGATAGTGTTGAAAAACCACTTTTCGCACTTGTGTTAGTGTTGAAAAACCACTTTTCGCACTTGTGTTGGTGCAGGAAACCACTTTTGCACTTGTATTAGTGTGGAAAAACCTCTTTGCGCACTTGTGTTAGTGTTCAAAAACCACTTTTCGCACTTGTGTTAGTGTTGAAAAACCACTTTTCGTACTGTGTTGGTGCAGGAAACCACTTTTGCACTTGTATTAGTGTGGAAAAACCACTTTTTGCACTTGTGTTAGTGTTGAAAAACCACTTTTCGTACTTGTGTTGGTGCAGGAAACCACTTTTGCACTTGTATTAGTGTGGAAAAACCACTTTTTGCACTTGTGATAGTGTTGAAAAACACTTTTTGCACTTGTATTCGTGTGGAAAAAACACTTTTTGCACTTGTGATAGTGTTGAAAAACCACTTTTCGCACTTGTGTTGGTGCAGGAAACCACTTTTGCACTTGTATTAGTGTGGAAAAACCACTTTTCGCACTTGTGTTAGTGTTGAAAACCCACTTTCGCACTTGTGTTAGTGTTGAAAATCCACTTTTCGCACTTGTGTTGGTGCAGGAAACCACTTTTGCACTTGTGTTAGTGTGGAAAAACCACTTTTCGCACTTGTGTTAGTGTTGAAAAACCACTTTTCGCACTTGTGTTAGTGTTGAAAAACCACTTTTCGCACTTGTGTTGGTGCAGGAAACCACTTTTGCACTTGTATTAGTGTGGAAAAAACACTTTTTGCACTTGTGATAGTGTTCAAAAACCACTTTTCGCACTTGTGTTAGTGTTGAAAAACCACTTTTCGCACTTGTGTTGGTGCAGGAAACCACTTTTGCACTTGTATTAGTGTGGAAAAAACACTTTTTGCACTTGTGATAGTGTTGAAAAACCACTTTTCGCACTTGTGTTAGTGTTGAAAAACCACTTTTCTCACTTGTGTTGGTGCAGGAAACCACTTTTGCACTTGTATTAGTGTGGAAAAAACACTTTTTGCACATGTGATAGTGTTGAAAAACCACTTTTCGCACTTGTGTTAGTGTTGAAAAACCACTTTTCGCACTTGTGTTGGTGCAGGAAACCACTTTTGCACTTGTATTAGTGTGGAAAAACCACTTTTTGCACCTGTGATAGTGTTGAAAAACCACTTTTCGCACTTGTGTTAGTGTTCAAAAACCACATTTCGCACTTGTGTTAGTGAAGGAAACCACTTTTTGCACTTGTGATAGTGTTGAAAAACCACTTTTCGCACTTGTGTTGGTGCAGGAAACCACTTTTGCACTTGTATTAGTGTGGAAAAAACACTTTTTGCACATGTGATAGTGTTGAAAAACCACTTTTCGCACTTGTGTTAGTGTTGAAAAAACCACTTTTCGCACTTGTGTTGGTGCAGGAAACCACTTTTGCACTTGTGTTAGTGTTGAAAAACCACTTTTCACACTTGTGTTAGTGTTGAAAAACCACTTTTCGCACTTGTGTTAATGTTGAAAAACCACTTTTCGCACTTGTGTTGGTGCAGGAAACCACTTTTGCACTTGTATTAGTGTGGAAAAAACACCTTTTGCACTTGTAATAGTGTTGAAAAACCACTTTTTGCACTTGTGTTTGTGTTGAAAAACCACTTTTCGCACTTGTGTTGGTGCAGGAAACCACTTTTGCACTTGTATTAGTGTGGAAAAACCACTTTTCGCACTTGTGTTAGTGTTGAAAAACCACTTTTTGCACTTGTGTTAGTGTTGAAAAACCACTTTTCGCACTTGTGTTGGTGTTGAAAAACCACTTTTCGCACTTGTGTTGGTGCAGGAAACCACTTTTGCACTTGTATTAGTGTGGAAAAAACACTTTTGCACTTGTATTAGTGTGGAAAAACCACTTTTCGCACTTGTGTTAGTGTTGAAAAACCACTTTTCGCACTTGTGTTGGTGCAGGAAACCACTTTTGCACTTGTATTAGTGTGGAAAAAACACTTTTTGCACTTGTGATAGTGTTCAAAAACCACTTTTCGCACTTGTGTTAGTGTTGAAAAACCACTTTTCGCACTTGTGTTGGTGCAGGAAACCACTTTTGCACTTGTATTAGTGTGGAAAAAACACTTTTTGCCCTTGTGATAGTGTTGAAAAACCACTTTTCGCACTTGTGTTAGTGTTGAAAAACCACTTTTCTCACTTGTGTTGGTGCAGGAAACCACTTTTGCACTTGTATTAGTGTGGAAAAAACACTTTTTGCACTTGTGATAGTGTTGAAAAACCACTTTTCGCACTTGTGTTAGTGTTGAAAAACCACTTTTCGCACTTGTGTTGGTGCAGGAAACCACTTTTGCACTTGTATTAGTGTGGAAAAACCACTTTTTGCACCTGTGATAGTGTTGAAAAACCACTTTTCGCACTTGTGTTACTGTTGAAAAACCACTATTCACACTTGTGTTGGTGCAGGAAACCACTTTTGCACTTGTATTAGTGTGGAAAAACCACTTTTTGCACCTGTGATAGTGTTGAAAAACCACTTTTCGCACATGTGTTAGTGTTGAAAAACCACTTTTCGCACTTGTGTTAGTGAAGGAAACCACTTTTTGCACTTGTGATAGTGTTGAAAAACCACTTTTCGCACTTGTGTTGGTGCAGGAAACCACTTTTGCACTTGTATTAGTGTGGAAAAAACACTTTTTGCACTTGTGATAGTGTTGAAAAACCACTTTTCGCACTTGTGTTAGTGTTGAAAAACCACTTTTCGCACTTGTGTTAGTGTTGAAAAACCACTTTTCGCACTTGTGTTAGTGTTGAAAAACCACTTTTTGCACTTGTGATAGTGTTCAAAAACCACTTTTCGCACTTGTGTTAGTGTTGAAAAACCACTTTTCGCACTTGTGTTGGTGCAGGAAACCACTTTTGCACTTGTATTAGTGTGGAAAAAACACTTTTTGCACTTGTGATAGTGTTGAAAAACCACTTTTCGCACTTGTGTTAGTGTTGAAAAACCACTTTTCTCACTTGTGTTGGTGCAGGAAACCACTTTTGCACTTGTATTAGTGTGGAAAAAACACTTTTTGCACTTGTGATAGTGTTGAAAAACAACTTTTCGCACTTGTGTTAGTGTTGAAAAACCACTTTTCGCACTTGTGTTGGTGCAGGAAACCACTTTTGCACTTGTATTAGTGTGGAAAAACCACTTTTTGCACCTGTGATAGTGTTGAAAAACCACTTTTCGCACTTGTGTTACTGTTGAAAAACCACTATTCACACTTGTGTTGGTGCAGGAAACCACTTTTGCACTTGTATTAGTGTTGAAAAACCACTTTTCGCACATGTGTTAGTGTTGAAAAACCACTTTTCGCACTTGTGTTAGTGAAGGAAACCACTTTTTGCACTTGTGATAGTGTTGAAAAACCACTTTTCGCACTTGTGTTGGTGCAGGAAACCACTTTTGCACTTGTATTAGTGTGGAAAAAACACTTTTTGCACTTGTGATAGTGTTGAAAAACCACTTTTCGCACTTGTGTTAGTGTTGAAAAACCACTTTTCGCACTTGTGTTAGTGTTGAAAAACCACTTTTCGCACTTGTGTTGGTGCAGGAAACCACTTTTGCACTTGTATTAGTGTGGAAAAAACACTTTTTGCACTTTTGATAGTGTTGAAAACCCACTTTTCGCACTTGTGTTCGTGTTGAAAACCCACTTTTCGCACTTGTGTTTGTGTTGAAAATCCACTTTTCGCACTTGTGTTGGTGCAGGAAACCACTTTTGCACTTTGTGTTGGTGCAGTAAACCACTTTTGCACTTGTGTTAGTGTTGAAAAACCACTTTTCGCACTTGTGTTAGTGTGGAAAAACCACTTTTGCACTTGTATTAGTGTGGAAAAAACCCTTTTTGCACTTGTGATAGTGTTGAAAAACCACTTTTCGCACTTGTGTTAGTGTTGAAAACCCACTTTTCGCACTTGTGTTAGTGTTGAAAATGCACTTTTCGCACTTGTGTTGGTGCAGGAAACCACTTTTGCACTTGTATTAGTGTGGAAAAACCACTTTCCGCACTTGTGTTAGTGTTGAAAAACCACTTTTCGCAATTGTGTTAGTGTTGAAAAACCACTTTTCGCACTTGTGTTGGTGCAGGAAACCACTTTTGCACTTGTATTAGTGTGGTAAAAACCCTTTTTGCACTTGTGATAGTGTTGAAAAACCACTTTTCGCACTTGTGTTAGTGTTGAAAAACCACTTTTCGCACTTGTGTTAGTGTTGAAAAACCACTTTTCGCACTTGTGTTGGTGCAGGAAACCACTTTTGCACTTGTGTTAGTGTTGAAAAACCACTTTTCGCACTTGTGTTAGTGTTGAAAAACCACTTTTCGCACTTGTGTTGGTGCAGGAAACCACTTTTGCACTTGTATTAGTGTGGAAAAAACACTTTTTGCACTTGTGATAGTGTTGAAAAACCACTTTTCGCACTTGTGTTAGTGTTGAAAAACCACTTTTCGCACTTGTGTTGGTGCAGGAAACCACTTTTGCACTTGTATTAGTGTGGAAAAACCACTTTTTGCACTTGTGTTAGTGTTGAAAACCCACTTTTCGCACTTGTGTTAGTATTGAAAATCCACTTTTCGCACTTGTGTTGGTGCAGGAAACCACTTTTGCACTTGTGTTAGTGTTGAAAAACCACTTTTCGCACTTGTGTTAGTGTTGAAAAACCACTTTTCGCACTTGTGTTAGTGTTGAAAAACCACTTTTCGCACTTGTGTTGGTGCAGGAAACCACTTTTGCACTTGTGTTAGTGTTGAAAAACCACTTTTCGCACTTGTGTTAGTGTTGAAAAACCACTTTTTGCACTTGTGTTGGTGCAGTAAACCACTTTTGCACTTGTGTTAGTGTTGAAAAACCACTTTTCGCACTTGTGTTAGTGTGGAAAAACCACTTTTGCACTTGTATTAGTGTGGAAAAAACCCTTTTTGCACTTGTGATAGTGTTGAAAAACCACTTTTCGCACTTGTGTTAGTGTTGAAAAACCACTTTTCGCACTTGTGTTAGTGTTGAAAAACCACTTTTCGCACTTGTGTTGGTGCAGGAAACCACTTTTGCACTTGTGTTAGTGTTGAAAAACCACTTTTCGCACTTGTGTTAGTGTTGAAAAACCACTTTTTGCACTTGTGTTGGTGCAGGAAACCACTTTTGCACTTGTATTAGTGTGGAAAAAACACTTTTTGCACTTGTGATAGTGTTGAAAAACCACTTTTCGCACTTGTGTTAGTGTTGAAAAACCACTTTTCGCACTTGTGTTGGTGCAGGAAACCACTTTTGCACTTGTATTAGTGTGGAAAAAACACTTTTTGCACTTGTGTTAGTGTTGAAAACCCACTTTTCGCACTTGTGTTAGTGTTGAAAATCCACTTATCGCACTTGTGTTGGTGCAGGAAACCACTTTTGCACTTGTATTAGTGTGGAAAAACCACTTTTTGCACCTGTGATAGTGTTGAAAAACCACTTTTCGCACTTGTGTTAGTGTTGAAAAACCACATTTCGCACTTGTGTTAGTGAAGGAAACCACTTTTTGCACTTGTGATAGTGTTGAAAAACCACTTTTCGCACTTGTGTTGGTGCAGGAAACCACTTTTGCACTTGTATTAGTGTGGAAAAAACACTTTTTGCACTTGTGATAGTGTTGAAAAACCACTTTTCGCACTTGTGTTAGTGTTGAAAAACCACTTTTCGCACTTGTGTTGGTGCAGGAAACCACTTTTGCACTTGTATTAGTGTGGAAAAAACACTTTTTGCACTTGTGATAGTGTTGAAAAACCACTTTTTGCACTTGTGTTAGTGTTGAAAAACCACTTTTCGCACTTGTGTTGGTGCAGGAAACCACTTTTGCACTTGTATTAGTGTGGAAAAACCACTTTTCGCACTTGTGTTAGTGTTGAAAAACCACTTTTTGCACTTGTGTTAGTGTTGAAAAACCACTTTTCACACTTGTGTTGGTGCAGGAAACCACTTTTGCACTTGTGTTGGTGTTGAAAAACCACTTTTCGCACTTGTGTTAGTGTTGAAAAACCACTTTTCGCACTTGTGTTGGTGCAGGAAACCACTTTTGCACTTGTATTAGTGTTGAAAAAACACTTTTTGCACTTGTGATAGTGTTCAAAAAGCACTTTTCGCACTTGTGTTAGTGTTGAAAAACCACTTTTCGCACTTGTGTTGGTGCAGGAAACCACTTTTGCACTTGTATTAGTGTGGAAAAACCACTTTTTGCACTTGTGTTAGTGTTGAAAACCCACTTTTCGCACTTGTGTTAGTGTTGAAAATCCACTTTTCGCACTTGTGTTGGTGCAGGAAACCACTTTTGCACTTGTATTAGTGTGGAAAAACCACTTTTTGCACCTGTGATAGTGTTGAAAAACCACTTTTCGCACTTGTGTTAGTGTTGAAAAACCACATTTCGCACTTGTGTTAGTGAAGGAAACCACTTTTTGCACTTGTGTTAGTGTTGAAAATCCACTTTTCGCACTTGTGTTGGTGCAGGAAACCACTTTTGCACTTGTATTAGTGTGGAAAAAACACTCTTTGCACTTGTGATAGTGTTGATAAACCACTTTTCGCACTTGTGTTAGTGTTGAAAAACCACTTTTCGCACTTGTGTTGGTGCAGGAAACCACTTTTGCACTTGTATTAGTGTGGAAAAACCACTTTTTGCACCTGTGATAGTGTTGAAAAACCACTTTTCGCACTTGTGTTACTGTTGAAAAACCACTATTCACACTTGTGTTGGTGCAGGAAACCACTTTTGCACTTGTATTAGTGTGGAAAAACCACTTTTTGCACCTGTGATAGTGTTGAAAAACCACTTTTCGCACATGTGTTAGTGTTGAAAAACCACTTTTCGCACTTGTGTTAGTGAAGGAAACCACTTTTTGCACTTGTGATAGTGTTGAAAAACCACTTTTCGCACTTGTGTTGGTGCAGGAAACCACTTTTGCACTTGTATTAGTGTGGAAAAAACACTTTTTGCACTTGTGATAGTGTTGAAAAACCACTTTTCGCACTTGTGTTAGTGTTGAAAACCACTTTTCGCACTTGTGTTAGTGTTGAAAAACCACTTTTCGCACTTGTGTTGGTGCAGGAAACCACTTTTGCACTTGTATTAGTGTGGAAAAAACACTTTTTGCACTTTTGATAGTGTTGAAAACCCACTTTTCGCACTTGTGTTCGTGTTGAAAACCCACTTTTCGCACTTGTGTTTGTGTTGAAAATCCACTTTTCGCACTTGTGTTGGTGCAGGAAACCACTTTTGCACTTATATTAGTGTGGAAAAACCACTTTTCGCACTTGTGTTAGTGTTGAAAAACCACTTTTTGCACTTGTGATAGTGTTGAAAAACCACTTTTCGCACTTGTGTTGGTGCAGGAAACCACTTTTGCACTTGTATTAGTGTGGAAAAACCACTTTTCACACTTGTGTTAGTGTTGAAAACCCACTTTTCGCACTTGTGTTAGTGTTGAAAATGCACTTTTCGCACTTGTGTTGGTGCAGGAAACCACTTTTGCACTTGTATTAGTGTGGAAAAACCACTTTTCGCACTTGTGTTAGTGTTGAAAAACCACTTTTCGCAATTGTGTTAGTGTTGAAAAACCACTTTTCGCACTTGTGTTGGTGCAGGAAACCACTTTTGCACTTGTATTAGTGTGGTAAAAACCCTTTTTGCACTTGTGATAGTGTTGAAAAACCACTTTTCGCACTTGTGTTAGTGTTGAAAAACCACTTTTCGCACTTGTGTTAGTGTTGAAAAACCACTTTTCGCACTTGTGTTGGTGCAGGAAACCACTTTTGCACTTGTGTTAGTGTTGAAAAACCACTTTTCGCACTTGTGTTAGTGTTGAAAAACCACTTTTCGCACTTGTGTTGGTGCAGGAAACCACTTTTGCACTTGTATTAGTGTGGAAAAAACACTTTTTGCACTTGTGATAGTGTTGAAAAACCACTTTTCGCACTTGTGTTAGTGTTGAAAAACCACTTTTCGCACTTGTGTTGGTGCAGGAAACCACTTTTGCACTTGTATTAGTGTGGAAAAACCACTTTTTGCACTTGTGTTAGTGTTGAAAACCCACTTTTCGAACTTGTGTTAGTATTGAAAATCCACTTTTCGCACTTGTGTTGGTGCAGGAAACCACTTTTGCACTTGTGTTAGTGTTGAAAAACCACTTTTCGCACTTGTGTTAGTGTTGAAAAACCACTTTTCGCACTTGTGTTAGTGTTGAAAAACCACTTTTCGCACTTGTGTTGGTGCAGGAAACCACTTTTGCACTTGTGTTAGTGTTGAAAAACCACTTTTCGCACTTGTGTTAGTGTTGAAAAACCACTTTTTGCACTTGTGTTGGTGCAGTAAACCACTTTTGCACTTGTGTTAGTGTTGAAAAACCACTTTTCGCACTTGTGTTAGTGTGGAAAAACCACTTTTGCACTTGTATTAGTGTGGAAAAAACCCTTTTTGCACTTGTGATAGTGTTGAAAAACCACTTTTCGCACTTGTGTTAGTGTTGAAAAACCACTTTTCGCACTTGTGTTAGTGTTGAAAAACCACTTTTCGCACTTGTGTTGGTGCAGAAAACCACTTTTGCACTTGTGTTAGTGTTGAAAAACCACTTTTCGCACTTGTGTTAGTGTTGAAAAACCACTTTTTGCACTTGTGTTGGTGCAGGAAACCACTTTTGCACTTGTATTAGTGTGGAAAAAACACTTTTTGCACTTGTGATAGTGTTGAAAAACCACTTTTCGCACTTGTGTTAGTGTTGAAAAACCACTTTTCGCACTTGTGTTGGTGCAGGAAACCACTTTTGCACTTGTATTAGTGTGGAAAAACCACTTTTTGCACTTGTGTTAGTGTTGAAAACCCACTTTTCGCACTTGTGTTAGTGTTGAAAATCCACTTATCGCACTTGTGTTGGTGCAGGAAACCACTTTTGCACTTGTATTAGTGTGGAAAAACCACTTTTTGCACCTGTGATAGTGTTGAAAAACCACTTTTCGCACTTGTGTTAGTGTTGAAAAACCACATTTCGCACTTGTGTTAGTGAAGGAAACCACTTTTTGCACTTGTGATAGTGTTGAAAAACCACTTTTCGCACTTGTGTTGGTGCAGGAAACCACTTTTGCACTTGTATTAGTGTGGAAAAAACACTTTTTGCACTTGTGATAGTGTTGAAAAACCACTTTTCGCACTTGTGTTAGTGTTGAAAAACCACTTTTCGCACTTGTGTTGGTGCAGGAAACCACTTTTGCACTTGTATTAGTGTGGAAAAAACACTTTTTGCACTTGTGATAGTGTTGAAAAACCACTTTTTGCACTTGTGTTAGTGTTGAAAAACCACTTTTCGCACTTGTGTTGGTGCAGGAAACCACTTTTGCACTTGTATTAGTGTGGAAAAACCACTTTTCGCACTTGTGTTAGTGTTGAAAAACCACTTTTTGCACTTGTGTTAGTGTTGAAAAACCACTTTTCGCACTTGTGTTGGTGCAGGAAACCACTTTTGCACTTGTATTAGTGTGGAAAAACCACTTTTCGCACTTGTGTTAGTGTTGAAAAACCACTTTTCGCACTTGTGTTAGTGTTGAAAAAACACTTTTCGCACTTGTGTTGGTGCAGGAAACCACTTTTGCACTTGTGTTAGTGTTGAAAAACCACTTTTCGCACTTGTGTTAGTGTTGAAAAACCACTTTTTGCACTTGTGTTGGTGCAGTAAACCACTTTTGCACTTGTGTTAGTGTTGAAAAAACCACTTTTCGCACTTGTGTTAGTGTGGAAAAACCACTTTTGCACTTGTATTAGTGTGGAAAAAACCCTTTTTGCACTTGTGATAGTGTTGAAAAACCACTTTTCGCACTTGTGTTAGTGTTGAAAAACCACTTTTCGCACTTGTGTTAGTGTTGAAAACCACTTTTCGCACTTGTGTTGGTGCAGAAAACCACTTTTGCACTTGTGTTAGTGTTGAAAAACCACTTTTCGCACTTGTGTTAGTGTTGAAAAACCACTTTTTGCACTTGTGTTGGTGCAGGAAACCACTTTTGCACTTGTATTAGTGTGGAAAAAACACTTTTTGCACTTGTGATAGTGTTGAAAAACCACTTTTCGCACTTGTGTTAGTGTTGAAAAACCACTTTTCGCACTTGTGTTGGTGCAGGAAACCACTTTTGCACTTGTATTAGTGTGGAAAAACCACTTTTTGCACTTGTGTTAGTGTTGAAAACCCACTTTTCGCACTTGTGTTAGTGTTGAAAAATCCACTTATCGCACTTGTGTTGGTGCAGGAAACCACTTTTGCACTTGTATTAGTGTGGAAAAACCACTTTTTGCACCTGTGATAGTGTTGAAAAACCACTTTTCGCACTTGTGTTAGTGTTGAAAAACCACATTTCGCACTTGTGTTAGTGAAGGAAACCACTTTTTGCACTTGTGATAGTGTTGAAAAACCACTTTTCGCACTTGTGTTGGTGCAGGAAACCACTTTTGCACTTGTATTAGTGTGGAAAAAACACTTTTTGCACTTGTGATAGTGTTGAAAAACCACTTTTCGCACTTGTGTTAGTGTTGAAAAACCACTTTTCGCACTTGTGTTGGTGCAGGAAACCACTTTTGCACTTGTATTAGTGTGGAAAAAACACTTTTGCACTTGTGATAGTGTTGAAAAACCACTTTTTGCACTTGTGTTAGTGTTGAAAAACCACTTTTCGCACTTGTGTTGGTGCAGGAAACCACTTTTGCACTTGTATTAGTGTGGAAAAACCACTTTTCGCACTTGTGTTAGTGTTGAAAAAACCACTTTTTGCACTTGTGTTAGTGTTGAAAAACCACTTTTCGCACTTGTGTTGGTGCAGGAAACCACTTTTGCACTTGTATTAGTGTGGAAAAAACACTTTTTGCACTTGTGATAGTGTTGAAAAACCACTTTTCGCACTTGTGTTAGTGTTGAAAAACCACTTTTCGCACTTGTGTTGGTGCAGGAAACCACTTTTGCACTTGTATTAGTGTGGAAAAACCACTTTTCGCACTTGTGTTGGTGCAGGAAACCACTTTTGCACTTGTGTTAGTGTTGAAAAACCACTTTTCGCACTTGTGTTAGTGTTGAAAAACCACTTTTCGCACTTGTGTTAGTGTTGAAAAACCACTTTTCGCACTTGTGTTGGTGCAGGAAACCACTTTTGCACTTGTGTTAGTGTTGAAAAACCACTTTTCGCACTTGTGTTAGTGTTGAAAAACCACTTTTTGCACTTGTGTTGGTGCAGTAAACCACTTTTGCACTTGTGTTAGTGTTGAAAAACCACTTTTCGCACTTGTGTTAGTGTGGAAAAACCACTTTTGCACTTGTATTAGTGTGGAAAAAACCCTTTTTGCACTTGTGATAGTGTTGAAAAACCACTTTTCGCACTTGTGTTAGTGTTGAAAAACCACTTTTCGCACTTGTGTTAGTGTTGAAAAACCACTTTTCGCACTTGTGTTGGTGCAGGAAACCACTTTTGCACTTGTGTTAGTGTTGAAAAACCACTTTTCGCACTTGTGTTAGTGTTGAAAAACCACTTTTTGCACTTGTGTTGGTGCAGGAAACCACTTTTGCACTTGTATTAGTGTGGAAAAAACACTTTTTGCACTTGTGATAGTGTTGAAAAACCACTTTTCGCACTTGTGTTAGTGTTGAAAAACCACTTTTCGCACTTGTGTTGGTGCAGGAAACCACTTTTGCACTTGTATTAGTGTGGAAAAACCACTTTTTGCACTTGTGTTAGTGTTGAAAACCCACTTTTCGCACTTGTGTTAGTGTTGAAAATCCACTTATCGCACTTGTGTTGGTGCAGGAAACCACTTTTGCACTTGTATTAGTGTGGAAAAACCACTTTTTGCACCTGTGATAGTGTTGAAAAACCACTTTTCGCACTTGTGTTAGTGTTGAAAAACCACATTTCGCACTTGTGTTAGTGAAGGAAACCACTTTTTGCACTTGTGATAGTGTTGAAAAACCACTTTTCGCACTTGTGTTGGTGCAGGAAACCACTTTTGCACTTGTATTAGTGTGGAAAAAACACTTTTTGCACTTGTGATAGTGTTGAAAAACCACTTTTCGCACTTGTGTTAGTGTTGAAAAACCACTTTTCGCACTTGTGTTGGTGCAGGAAACCACTTTTGCACTTGTATTAGTGTGGAAAAAACACTTTTTGCACTTGTGATAGTGTTGAAAAACCACTTTTTGCACTTGTGTTAGTGTTGAAAAACCACTTTTCGCACTTGTGTTGGTGCAGGAAACCACTTTTGCACTTGTATTAGTGTGGAAAAACCACTTTTCGCACTTGTGTTAGTGTTGAAAAACCACTTTTTGCACTTGTGTTAGTGTTGAAAAACCACTTTTCACACTTGTGTTGGTGCAGGAAACCACTTTTGCACTTGTGTTGGTGTTGAAAAACCACTTTTCGCACTTGTGTTAGTGTTGAAAAACCACTTTTCGCACTTGTGTTGGTGCAGGAAACCACTTTTGCACTTGTATTAGTGTTGAAAAAACACTTTTTGCACTTGTGATAGTGTTCAAAAAGCACTTTTCGCACTTGTGTTAGTGTTGAAAAACCACTTTTCGCACTTGTGTTGGTGCAGGAAACCACTTTTGCACTTGTATTAGTGTGGAAAAACCACTTTTTGCACTTGTGTTAGTGTTGAAAACCCACTTTTCGCACTTGTGTTAGTGTTGAAAATCCACTTTTCGCACTTGTGTTGGTGCAGGAAACCACTTTTGCACTTGTATTAGTGTGGAAAAACCACTTTTTGCACCTGTGATAGTGTTGAAAAACCACTTTTCGCACTTGTGTTAGTGTTGAAAAACCACATTTCGCACTTGTGTTAGTGAAGGAAACCACTTTTTGCACTTGTGTTAGTGTTGAAAATCCACTTTTCGCACTTGTGTTGGTGCAGGAAACCACTTTTGCACTTGTATTAGTGTGGAAAAAACACTTTTTGCACTTGTGATAGTGTTGAAAAACCACTTTTCGCACTTGTGTTAGTGTTGAAAAACCACTTTTCGCACTTGTGTTGGTGCAGGAAACCACTTTTGCACTTGTATTAGTGTGGAAAAACCACTTTTTGCACCTGTGATAGTGTTGAAAAACCACTTTTCGCACTTGTGTTACTGTTGAAAAACCACTATTCACACTTGTGTTGGTGCAGGAAACCACTTTTGCACTTGTATTAGTGTGGAAAAACCACTTTTTGCACCTGTGATAGTGTTGAAAAACCACTTTTCGCACATGTGTTAGTGTTGAAAAACCACTTTTCGCACTTGTGTTAGTGAAGGAAACCACTTTTTGCACTTGTGATAGTGTTGAAAAACCACTTTTCGCACTTGTGTTGGTGCAGGAAACCACTTTTGCACTTGTATTAGTGTGGAAAAAACACTTTTTGCACTTGTGATAGTGTTGAAAAACCACTTTTCGCACTTGTGTTAGTGTTGAAAACCACTTTTCGCACTTGTGTTAGTGTTGAAAAACCACTTTTCGCACTTGTGTTGGTGCAGGAAACCACTTTTGCACTTGTATTAGTGTGGAAAAAACACTTTTTGCACTTTTGATAGTGTTGAAAACCCACTTTTCGCACTTGTGTTCGTGTTGAAAACCCACTTTTCGCACTTGTGTTTGTGTTGAAAATCCACTTTTCGCACTTGTGTTGGTGCAGGAAACCACTTTTGCACTTATATTAGTGTGGAAAAACCACTTTTCGCACTTGTGTTAGTGTTGAAAAACCACTTTTTGCACTTGTGATAGTGTTGAAAAACCACTTTTCGCACTTGTGTTGGTGCAGGAAACCACTTTTGCACTTGTATTAGTGTGGAAAAACCACTTTTCACACTTGTGTTAGTGTTGAAAACCCACTTTTCGCACTTGTGTTAGTGTTGAAAATGCACTTTTCGCACTTGTGTTGGTGCAGGAAACCACTTTTGCACTTGTATTAGTGTGGAAAAACCACTTTTCGCACTTGTGTTAGTGTTGAAAAACCACTTTTCGCAATTGTGTTAGTGTTGAAAAACCACTTTTCGCACTTGTGTTGGTGCAGGAAACCACTTTTGCACTTGTATTAGTGTGGTAAAAACCCTTTTTGCACTTGTGATAGTGTTGAAAAACCACTTTTCGCACTTGTGTTAGTGTTGAAAAACCACTTTTCGCACTTGTGTTAGTGTTGAAAAACCACTTTTCGCACTTGTGTTGGTGCAGGAAACCACTTTTGCACTTGTGTTAGTGTTGAAAAACCACTTTTCGCACTTGTGTTAGTGTTGAAAAACCACTTTTCGCACTTGTGTTGGTGCAGGAAACCACTTTTGCACTTGTATTAGTGTGGAAAAAACACTTTTTGCACTTGTGATAGTGTTGAAAAACCACTTTTCGCACTTGTGTTAGTGTTGAAAAACCACTTTTCGCACTTGTGTTGGTGCAGGAAACCACTTTTGCACTTGTATTAGTGTGGAAAAACCACTTTTTGCACTTGTGTTAGTGTTGAAAACCCACTTTTCGCACTTGTGTTAGTATTGAAAATCCACTTTTCGCACTTGTGTTGGTGCAGGAAACCACTTTTGCACTTGTGTTAGTGTTGAAAAACCACTTTTCGCACTTGTGTTAGTGTTGAAAAACCACTTTTCGCACTTGTGTTAGTGTTGAAAAACCACTTTTCGCACTTGTGTTGGTGCAGGAAACCACTTTTGCACTTGTGTTAGTGTTGAAAAACCACTTTTCGCACTTGTGTTAGTGTTGAAAAACCACTTTTTGCACTTGTGTTGGTGCAGTAAACCACTTTTGCACTTGTGTTAGTGTTGAAAAACCACTTTTCGCACTTGTGTTAGTGTGGAAAAACCACTTTTGCACTTGTATTAGTGTGGAAAAAACCCTTTTTGCACTTGTGATAGTGTTGAAAAACCACTTTTCGCACTTGTGTTAGTGTTGAAAACCCACTTTTCGCACTTGTGTTAGTGTTGAAAATGCACTTTTCGCACTTGTGTTGGTGCAGGAAACCACTTTTGCACTTGTATTAGTGTGGAAAAACCACTTTCCGCACTTGTGTTAGTGTTGAAAAACCACTTTTCGCAATTGTGTTAGTGTTGAAAAACCACTTTTCGCACTTGTGTTGGTGCAGGAAACCACTTTTGCACTTGTATTAGTGTGGTAAAAACCCTTTTTGCACTTGTGATAGTGTTGAAAAACCACTTTTCGCACTTGTGTTAGTGTTGAAAAACCACTTTTCGCACTTGTGTTAGTGTTGAAAAACCACTTTTCGCACTTGTGTTGGTGCAGGAAACCACTTTTGCACTTGTGTTAGTGTTGAAAAACCACTTTTCGCACTTGTGTTAGTGTTGAAAAACCACTTTTCGCACTTGTGTTGGTGCAGGAAACCACTTTTGCACTTGTATTAGTGTGGAAAAAACACTTTTTGCACTTGTGATAGTGTTGAAAAACCACTTTTCGCACTTGTGTTAGTGTTGAAAAACCACTTTTCGCACTTGTGTTGGTGCAGGAAACCACTTTTGCACTTGTATTAGTGTGGAAAAACCACTTTTTGCACTTGTGTTAGTGTTGAAAACCCACTTTTCGCACTTGTGTTAGTATTGAAAATCCACTTTTCGCACTTGTGTTGGTGCAGGAAACCACTTTTGCACTTGTGTTAGTGTTGAAAAACCACTTTTCGCACTTGTGTTAGTGTTGAAAAACCACTTTTCGCACTTGTGTTAGTGTTGAAAAACCACTTTTCGCACTTGTGTTGGTGCAGGAAACCACTTTTGCACTTGTGTTAGTGTTGAAAAACCACTTTTCGCACTTGTGTTAGTGTTGAAAAACCACTTTTTGCACTTGTGTTGGTGCAGTAAACCACTTTTGCACTTGTGTTAGTGTTGAAAAACCACTTTTCGCACTTGTGTTAGTGTGGAAAAACCACTTTTGCACTTGTATTAGTGTGGAAAAAACCCTTTTTGCACTTGTGATAGTGTTGAAAAACCACTTTTCGCACTTGTGTTAGTGTTGAAAAACCACTTTTCGCACTTGTGTTAGTGTTGAAAAACCACTTTTCGCACTTGTGTTGGTGCAGGAAACCACTTTTGCACTTGTGTTAGTGTTGAAAAACCACTTTTCGCACTTGTGTTAGTGTTGAAAAACCACTTTTTGCACTTGTGTTGGTGCAGGAAACCACTTTTGCACTTGTATTAGTGTGGAAAAAACACTTTTTGCACTTGTGATAGTGTTGAAAAACCACTTTTCGCACTTGTGTTAGTGTTGAAAAACCACTTTTCGCACTTGTGTTGGTGCAGGAAACCACTTTTGCACTTGTATTAGTGTGGAAAAAACACTTTTTGCACTTGTGTTAGTGTTGAAAACCCACTTTTCGCACTTGTGTTAGTGTTGAAAATCCACTTATCGCACTTGTGTTGGTGCAGGAAACCACTTTTGCACTTGTATTAGTGTGGAAAAACCACTTTTTGCACCTGTGATAGTGTTGAAAAACCACTTTTCGCACTTGTGTTAGTGTTGAAAAACCACATTTCGCACTTGTGTTAGTGAAGGAAACCACTTTTTGCACTTGTGATAGTGTTGAAAAACCACTTTTCGCACTTGTGTTGGTGCAGGAAACCACTTTTGCACTTGTATTAGTGTGGAAAAAACACTTTTTGCACTTGTGATAGTGTTGAAAAACCACTTTTCGCACTTGTGTTAGTGTTGAAAAACCACTTTTCGCACTTGTGTTGGTGCAGGAAACCACTTTTGCACTTGTATTAGTGTGGAAAAAACACTTTTTGCACTTGTGATAGTGTTGAAAAACCACTTTTTGCACTTGTGTTAGTGTTGAAAAACCACTTTTCGCACTTGTGTTGGTGCAGGAAACCACTTTTGCACTTGTATTAGTGTGGAAAAACCACTTTTCGCACTTGTGTTAGTGTTGAAAAACCACTTTTTGCACTTGTGTTAGTGTTGAAAAACCACTTTTCACACTTGTGTTGGTGCAGGAAACCACTTTTGCACTTGTGTTGGTGTTGAAAAACCACTTTTCGCACTTGTGTTAGTGTTGAAAAACCACTTTTCGCACTTGTGTTGGTGCAGGAAACCACTTTTGCACTTGTATTAGTGTTGAAAAAACACTTTTTGCACTTGTGATAGTGTTCAAAAAGCACTTTTCGCACTTGTGTTAGTGTTGAAAAACCACTTTTCGCACTTGTGTTGGTGCAGGAAACCACTTTTGCACTTGTATTAGTGTGGAAAAACCACTTTTTGCACTTGTGTTAGTGTTGAAAACCCACTTTTCGCACTTGTGTTAGTGTTGAAAATCCACTTTTCGCACTTGTGTTGGTGCAGGAAACCACTTTTGCACTTGTATTAGTGTGGAAAAACCACTTTTTGCACCTGTGATAGTGTTGAAAAACCACTTTTCGCACTTGTGTTAGTGTTGAAAAACCACATTTCGCACTTGTGTTAGTGAAGGAAACCACTTTTTGCACTTGTGTTAGTGTTGAAAATCCACTTTTCGCACTTGTGTTGGTGCAGGAAACCACTTTTGCACTTGTATTAGTGTGGAAAAAACACTCTTTGCACTTGTGATAGTGTTGATAAACCACTTTTCGCACTTGTGTTAGTGTTGAAAAACCACTTTTCGCACTTGTGTTGGTGCAGGAAACCACTTTTGCACTTGTATTAGTGTGGAAAAACCACTTTTTGCACCTGTGATAGTGTTGAAAAACCACTTTTCGCACTTGTGTTACTGTTGAAAAACCACTATTCACACTTGTGTTGGTGCAGGAAACCACTTTTGCACTTGTATTAGTGTGGAAAAACCACTTTTTGCACCTGTGATAGTGTTGAAAAACCACTTTTCGCACATGTGTTAGTGTTGAAAAACCACTTTTCGCACTTGTGTTAGTGAAGGAAACCACTTTTTGCACTTGTGATAGTGTTGAAAAACCACTTTTCGCACTTGTGTTGGTGCAGGAAACCACTTTTGCACTTGTATTAGTGTGGAAAAAACACTTTTTGCACTTGTGATAGTGTTGAAAAACCACTTTTCGCACTTGTGTTAGTGTTGAAAACCACTTTTCGCACTTGTGTTAGTGTTGAAAAACCACTTTTCGCACTTGTGTTGGTGCAGGAAACCACTTTTGCACTTGTATTAGTGTGGAAAAAACACTTTTTGCACTTTTGATAGTGTTGAAAACCCACTTTTCGCACTTGTGTTCGTGTTGAAAACCCACTTTTCGCACTTGTGTTTGTGTTGAAAATCCACTTTTCGCACTTGTGTTGGTGCAGGAAACCACTTTTGCACTTATATTAGTGTGGAAAAACCACTTTTCGCACTTGTGTTAGTGTTGAAAAACCACTTTTTGCACTTGTGATAGTGTTGAAAAACCACTTTTCGCACTTGTGTTGGTGCAGGAAACCACTTTTGCACTTGTATTAGTGTGGAAAAACCACTTTTCACACTTGTGTTAGTGTTGAAAACCCACTTTTCGCACTTGTGTTAGTGTTGAAAATGCACTTTTCGCACTTGTGTTGGTGCAGGAAACCACTTTTGCACTTGTATTAGTGTGGAAAAACCACTTTTCGCACTTGTGTTAGTGTTGAAAAACCACTTTTCGCAATTGTGTTAGTGTTGAAAAACCACTTTTCGCACTTGTGTTGGTGCAGGAAACCACTTTTGCACTTGTATTAGTGTGGTAAAAACCCTTTTTGCACTTGTGATAGTGTTGAAAAACCACTTTTCGCACTTGTGTTAGTGTTGAAAAACCACTTTTCGCACTTGTGTTAGTGTTGAAAAACCACTTTTCGCACTTGTGTTGGTGCAGGAAACCACTTTTGCACTTGTGTTAGTGTTGAAAAACCACTTTTCGCACTTGTGTTAGTGTTGAAAAACCACTTTTCGCACTTGTGTTGGTGCAGGAAACCACTTTTGCACTTGTATTAGTGTGGAAAAAACACTTTTTGCACTTGTGATAGTGTTGAAAAACCACTTTTCGCACTTGTGTTAGTGTTGAAAAACCACTTTTCGCACTTGTGTTGGTGCAGGAAACCACTTTTGCACTTGTATTAGTGTGGAAAAACCACTTTTTGCACTTGTGTTAGTGTTGAAAACCCACTTTTCGAACTTGTGTTAGTATTGAAAATCCACTTTTCGCACTTGTGTTGGTGCAGGAAACCACTTTTGCACTTGTGTTAGTGTTGAAAAACCACTTTTCGCACTTGTGTTAGTGTTGAAAAACCACTTTTCGCACTTGTGTTAGTGTTGAAAAACCACTTTTCGCACTTGTGTTGGTGCAGGAAACCACTTTTGCACTTGTGTTAGTGTTGAAAAACCACTTTTCGCACTTGTGTTAGTGTTGAAAAACCACTTTTTGCACTTGTGTTGGTGCAGTAAACCACTTTTGCACTTGTGTTAGTGTTGAAAAACCACTTTTCGCACTTGTGTTAGTGTGGAAAAACCACTTTTGCACTTGTATTAGTGTGGAAAAAACCCTTTTTGCACTTGTGATAGTGTTGAAAAACCACTTTTCGCACTTGTGTTAGTGTTGAAAAACCACTTTTCGCACTTGTGTTAGTGTTGAAAAACCACTTTTCGCACTTGTGTTGGTGCAGAAAACCACTTTTGCACTTGTGTTAGTGTTGAAAAACCACTTTTCGCACTTGTGTTAGTGTTGAAAAACCACTTTTTGCACTTGTGTTGGTGCAGGAAACCACTTTTGCACTTGTATTAGTGTGGAAAAAACACTTTTTGCACTTGTGATAGTGTTGAAAAACCACTTTTCGCACTTGTGTTAGTGTTGAAAAACCACTTTTCGCACTTGTGTTGGTGCAGGAAACCACTTTTGCACTTGTATTAGTGTGGAAAAACCACTTTTTGCACTTGTGTTAGTGTTGAAAACCCACTTTTCGCACTTGTGTTAGTGTTGAAAATCCACTTATCGCACTTGTGTTGGTGCAGGAAACCACTTTTGCACTTGTATTAGTGTGGAAAAACCACTTTTTGCACCTGTGATAGTGTTGAAAAACCACTTTTCGCACTTGTGTTAGTGTTGAAAAACCACATTTCGCACTTGTGTTAGTGAAGGAAACCACTTTTTGCACTTGTGATAGTGTTGAAAAACCACTTTTCGCACTTGTGTTGGTGCAGGAAACCACTTTTGCACTTGTATTAGTGTGGAAAAAACACTTTTTGCACTTGTGATAGTGTTGAAAAACCACTTTTCGCACTTGTGTTAGTGTTGAAAAACCACTTTTCGCACTTGTGTTGGTGCAGGAAACCACTTTTGCACTTGTATTAGTGTGGAAAAAACACTTTTTGCACTTGTGATAGTGTTGAAAAACCACTTTTTGCACTTGTGTTAGTGTTGAAAAACCACTTTTCGCACTTGTGTTGGTGCAGGAAACCACTTTTGCACTTGTATTAGTGTGGAAAAACCACTTTTCGCACTTGTGTTAGTGTTGAAAAACCACTTTTTGCACTTGTGTTAGTGTTGAAAAACCACTTTTCGCACTTGTGTTGGTGCAGGAAACCACTTTTGCACTTGTATTAGTGTGGAAAAACCACTTTTCGCACTTGTGTTAGTGTTGAAAAACCACTTTTCGCACTTGTGTTAGTGTTGAAAAAACACTTTTCGCACTTGTGTTGGTGCAGGAAACCACTTTTGCACTTGTGTTAGTGTTGAAAAACCACTTTTCGCACTTGTGTTAGTGTTGAAAAACCACTTTTTGCACTTGTGTTGGTGCAGTAAACCACTTTTGCACTTGTGTTAGTGTTGAAAAACCACTTTTCGCACTTGTGTTAGTGTGGAAAAACCACTTTTGCACTTGTATTAGTGTGGAAAAAACCCTTTTTGCACTTGTGATAGTGTTGAAAAACCACTTTTCGCACTTGTGTTAGTGTTGAAAAACCACTTTTCGCACTTGTGTTAGTGTTGAAAAACCACTTTTCGCACTTGTGTTGGTGCAGAAAACCACTTTTGCACTTGTGTTAGTGTTGAAAAACCACTTTTCGCACTTGTGTTAGTGTTGAAAAACCACTTTTTGCACTTGTGTTGGTGCAGGAAACCACTTTTGCACTTGTATTAGTGTGGAAAAAACACTTTTTGCACTTGTGATAGTGTTGAAAAACCACTTTTCGCACTTGTGTTAGTGTTGAAAAACCACTTTTCGCACTTGTGTTGGTGCAGGAAACCACTTTTGCACTTGTATTAGTGTGGAAAAACCACTTTTTGCACTTGTGTTAGTGTTGAAAACCCACTTTTCGCACTTGTGTTAGTGTTGAAAATCCACTTATCGCACTTGTGTTGGTGCAGGAAACCACTTTTGCACTTGTATTAGTGTGGAAAAACCACTTTTTGCACCTGTGATAGTGTTGAAAAACCACTTTTCGCACTTGTGTTAGTGTTGAAAAACCACATTTCGCACTTGTGTTAGTGAAGGAAACCACTTTTTGCACTTGTGATAGTGTTGAAAAACCACTTTTCGCACTTGTGTTGGTGCAGGAAACCACTTTTGCACTTGTATTAGTGTGGAAAAAACACTTTTTGCACTTGTGATAGTGTTGAAAAACCACTTTTCGCACTTGTGTTAGTGTTGAAAAACCACTTTTCGCACTTGTGTTGGTGCAGGAAACCACTTTTGCACTTGTATTAGTGTGGAAAAAACACTTTTTGCACTTGTGATAGTGTTGAAAAACCACTTTTTGCACTTGTGTTAGTGTTGAAAAACCACTTTTCGCACTTGTGTTGGTGCAGGAAACCACTTTTGCACTTGTATTAGTGTGGAAAAACCACTTTTCGCACTTGTGTTAGTGTTGAAAAACCACTTTTTGCACTTGTGTTAGTGTTGAAAAACCACTTTTCGCACTTGTGTTGGTGCAGGAAACCACTTTTGCACTTGTATTAGTGTGGAAAAAACACTTTTTGCACTTGTGATAGTGTTGAAAAACCACTTTTCGCACTTGTGTTAGTGTTGAAAAACCACTTTTCGCACTTGTGTTGGTGCAGGAAACCACTTTTGCACTTGTATTAGTGTGGAAAAACCACTTTTCGCACTTGTGTTGGTGCAGGAAACCACTTTTGCACTTGTGTTAGTGTTGAAAAACCACTTTTCGCACTTGTGTTAGTGTTGAAAAACCACTTTTCGCACTTGTGTTAGTGTTGAAAAACCACTTTTCGCACTTGTGTTGGTGCAGGAAACCACTTTTGCACTTGTGTTAGTGTTGAAAAACCACTTTTCGCACTTGTGTTAGTGTTGAAAAACCACTTTTTGCACTTGTGTTGGTGCAGTAAACCACTTTTGCACTTGTGTTAGTGTTGAAAAACCACTTTTCGCACTTGTGTTAGTGTGGAAAAACCACTTTTGCACTTGTATTAGTGTGGAAAAAACCCTTTTTGCACTTGTGATAGTGTTGAAAAACCACTTTTCGCACTTGTGTTAGTGTTGAAAAACCACTTTTCGCACTTGTGTTAGTGTTGAAAAACCACTTTTCGCACTTGTGTTGGTGCAGGAAACCACTTTTGCACTTGTGTTAGTGTTGAAAAACCACTTTTCGCACTTGTGTTAGTGTTGAAAAACCACTTTTTGCACTTGTGTTGGTGCAGGAAACCACTTTTGCACTTGTATTAGTGTGGAAAAAACACTTTTTGCACTTGTGATAGTGTTGAAAAACCACTTTTCGCACTTGTGTTAGTGTTGAAAAACCACTTTTCGCACTTGTGTTGGTGCAGGAAACCACTTTTGCACTTGTATTAGTGTGGAAAAACCACTTTTTGCACTTGTGTTAGTGTTGAAAACCCACTTTTCGCACTTGTGTTAGTGTTGAAAATCCACTTATCGCACTTGTGTTGGTGCAGGAAACCACTTTTGCACTTGTATTAGTGTGGAAAAACCACTTTTTGCACCTGTGATAGTGTTGAAAAACCACTTTTCGCACTTGTGTTAGTGTTGAAAAACCACATTTCGCACTTGTGTTAGTGAAGGAAACCACTTTTTGCACTTGTGATAGTGTTGAAAAACCACTTTTCGCACTTGTGTTGGTGCAGGAAACCACTTTTGCACTTGTATTAGTGTGGAAAAAACACTTTTTGCACTTGTGATAGTGTTGAAAAACCACTTTTCGCACTTGTGTTAGTGTTGAAAAACCACTTTTCGCACTTGTGTTGGTGCAGGAAACCACTTTTGCACTTGTATTAGTGTGGAAAAAACACTTTTTGCACTTGTGATAGTGTTGAAAAACCACTTTTTGCACTTGTGTTAGTGTTGAAAAACCACTTTTCGCACTTGTGTTGGTGCAGGAAACCACTTTTGCACTTGTATTAGTGTGGAAAAACCACTTTTCGCACTTGTGTTAGTGTTGAAAAACCACTTTTTGCACTTGTGTTAGTGTTGAAAAACCACTTTTCACACTTGTGTTGGTGCAGGAAACCACTTTTGCACTTGTGTTGGTGTTGAAAAACCACTTTTCGCACTTGTGTTAGTGTTGAAAAACCACTTTTCGCACTTGTGTTGGTGCAGGAAACCACTTTTGCACTTGTATTAGTGTTGAAAAAACACTTTTTGCACTTGTGATAGTGTTCAAAAAGCACTTTTCGCACTTGTGTTAGTGTTGAAAAACCACTTTTCGCACTTGTGTTGGTGCAGGAAACCACTTTTGCACTTGTATTAGTGTGGAAAAACCACTTTTTGCACTTGTGTTAGTGTTGAAAACCCACTTTTCGCACTTGTGTTAGTGTTGAAAATCCACTTTTCGCACTTGTGTTGGTGCAGGAAACCACTTTTGCACTTGTATTAGTGTGGAAAAACCACTTTTTGCACCTGTGATAGTGTTGAAAAACCACTTTTCGCACTTGTGTTAGTGTTGAAAAACCACATTTCGCACTTGTGTTAGTGAAGGAAACCACTTTTTGCACTTGTGTTAGTGTTGAAAATCCACTTTTCGCACTTGTGTTGGTGCAGGAAACCACTTTTGCACTTGTATTAGTGTGGAAAAAACACTTTTTGCACTTGTGATAGTGTTGAAAAACCACTTTTCGCACTTGTGTTAGTGTTGAAAAACCACTTTTCGCACTTGTGTTGGTGCAGGAAACCACTTTTGCACTTGTATTAGTGTGGAAAAACCACTTTTTGCACCTGTGATAGTGTTGAAAAACCACTTTTCGCACTTGTGTTACTGTTGAAAAACCACTATTCACACTTGTGTTGGTGCAGGAAACCACTTTTGCACTTGTATTAGTGTGGAAAAACCACTTTTTGCACCTGTGATAGTGTTGAAAAACCACTTTTCGCACATGTGTTAGTGTTGAAAAACCACTTTTCGCAC
>NW_027619051.1:0-50000 GCF_964187855.1 Myxine glutinosa
CCTCTGCCGCCCTCATTCGGTCCCGTCCCGACCCTCCTAGGCCTGCCTCGTGTTAATTCGCGCCAAAAAGCCAAAGGGCGGCACAAAGAGGCATGAGGCAATGGAGGCGGGATAGGACAATGGAAGTGATGAAAAGACCTATTCTCCTTACTCTACTCAATGCAAAACTAACACAGGAAAAGGACTATGTTCACAAATACTAAGAGATAACTGCACTATCGTGAGGCTACAAAATGTTTGTGTGACTAGCTATATATGAATGAATGATCGTTTTAAGGCCATTTTCCCCACTGGAGCGGGGGTTGGCCTTGCGGGCCCCATGACAATCATGGTTCCCTGTTTGAGGCAATGTTTTTATGGCCGGATGCCCTTCCTGGCGCCAAACCTTAGTCGCCTCTTACGATGTGCAGGGATACAGTGTACCTATTCTAAGCCAGGGTACACACCAGGATCATTCATCCCAGAAAGCTGGTACTCAATTTGCCGACCTCAGAGGGATGACAGGCTGAGTCAACCCCCCTGGTGTTAATTTAGTGATCAACTGGGATTCGAACCCAAGATCCTAGGATCCCAAGCCGGCGAACCCAAGATCCTAGGATCCCAAGCCGGCACCCTAACCACTAAGCCAACACCAGGCTTGTGTGACTAACTATGAGGGGGAAATTTAACCTTTTTTATACAAAACTCAAAACCGCAACAATATATATATATATATATATATATATATATATATATATATATATATATATATATATATATATATGTGTGTGTGTGTGTGTGTGTGTATGTATGTGTGTGTGTATGTATGTGTGTGTGTGTGTGTGTGTGTGTGTGTGTGTGTGTGGATGTGTATGTGTTTGTGTGTGTATGTATATACGTATATATGTGCATGTGTGTGTGTGGATGTATGTGTGTGTGTGTAGGTGTGTGTGTGTCTGAATAAGAGAGAGACAGAATTGTGAGGAACAGAAATGAAAAAACGAGATGTGTGTGTGTGTGTGTGGGGGGGGGGGGGGGGGGGTGGTATGTGTATGTGTATATGTGTGTGTATCTGTATATGTGTGTGTGTGGGTGTGCACGCACATGCATTCACATGTTATCAGAAGTAAACACAGTGTAGATTACATCATTTGTGAATCTGGTAAATTGCCAGTAACCATTTTGCAAAACTGAAAGTGCAGCAACTAAATTAATATGTCGAAATGTCACACACGTCCATGTCCATGGGATTCCCACGGGTGACCCCACTAGTTTACCAATATTTTCGATGATGATGAGTTCAATAAGAAGATTAAGTTAATCCCTAAAATAGAACATAAACAATTATTTGTTGGCTCTCTATATGAGTTCAAAGAAAATATGGGGGTCTATTGAGGATTTAGTTAATGGCTTAGATGGGAAAGGGAGAAATAGATGGATGTTTTGGGGTTTTTCGGTTGGTGGTCCATAAGTTCCAATGCACTTTTTTTTTTTCTTTTTTTTTTTTTTGTATACAAGATCGAGGCTCGTGAAAGAGCGAACATTAATCACACAGAAAGACAAACAGACACATAAAACAAATAACATCGGGAGCGGTAGACAAGATGGGGAGAGAGGGGGAAGGACACAAACACAACATTTGAGAGCAGGGACCGAGAGACATGCAGACATCGAGAGATCTGTGGGAGGGAGAGGGCTTTGGGGGGAGGCATGTGAAGTGGGGGGGGGGGGGGGTTGTAGAGGTATAAACATATGGACACTGCCAGGACTTCCAGGAAAGAAGTTGGAATTCCAAACAAGGTGGATCTGGGGTGAATTAGTGGGGGTAGAAAAGATCAAGGTTTTGGATGGGGGAAGATAAGAGATGGTGGTGAACAGGCTGTTTTAAAGACCTGGAGGGAGGAGTGGGATTGAAGGGAGTGTGGGAGTTTGTTCCAGAGGCGGGAGAAAAGAGGAATGAAAGAGTGAAGGTGAGCAGAGAGCCGAGATTTCGGCAGTTTAACCATCAGAGGGTGGCTGGCAGATCTTGTGCGACCTGTAGGAATATTTGGGGGACAGAGCACAGAGAGAGCTGGGGAGCAAGGCCGGAGAGGAGTCGGTAGAAGACAGAAAGACCACCTACCTGCCTGCGGTGAGTCAGTGAAAGGCCCTCAGAGATAGCTTCCCCCATTCACTTACATGTAAAATTAGGTATGTTTTAGAACCCCCATTCTCCCCCTACTACTGTTATATATTATTTCGATGTTGTTGTTCTAATCCTGGTGGCATTTTGAAGCATCAATTTGTTGTTTTTTCTATTTCTTTTTGAGTGCCTAAAACATTTCCCAACACCCACTAAGGAAAATATTACACACACACACACACACACACACACACACACAAACACACACACACACACCGATAATTATTTAATGTTACCTTCCACATAGCTACAAAGGCTCAGGCACTGTGGAGGGAAAAAAATTTTAATCCCCCCAAAAAACATCGAACTTTTTTTTCTACATTTTGCCAAAAACACTCCTCGGCACTCACTGATGAACTTCTGAAAGTTTGACGAAGATCCATTCAGCCATCTCTGATAAAAATTGCGACAGACATACAAATGCCTCTCTTATAGTATCGTTTATTATCTATAGATTATTATCTTACATGGGCCATGAGAAACATTGCATTCAGAAAGAATTCAGACCCCTTCACTTTTTTCACATTTTGTTATGTTGCAGCCTTATGCTGAAATCGTTTAAATTCATTTTTTCCCTCACCAATCTACACTCAATACCCCACAGTGACAAAGAGAAAACAGGATTTTAGAAAGTTTTGCAAATTTATTAGAAAGAAAAAACTGAAATATCACATTTACATAAGTATTCAGACCCGCAACTCAGTACTTAGTTGAAACACCTTTGGCAGCGATTACAGCCTCGAGTCTTCTTGGGTATGACGTGACAAGCTTTGCACACCTGGATTTGGGGATTTTCTGCCATTCTTCTCTGCAGATCCTCTCAAGCTCTGTCAGGTTGGATGGAGACCGTTGGTGAACAGCCATTTTCAGGTTTCTCCAGAGATGTTCGATTGGGTTCAAGTCAGGGCTCTGGCTGGGCCACTCAAGCACCTTCACAGAGTTGTCCCTAAGCCACTCCTGCGTTGTCTTGGCTGTGTGCTTCGGGTCATTGTCCTGTTGGAAAGTGTATATATACAGGTGTGTGCCTTTCCAAATCATGTCCCATAAATTGAATTTACCACAGGTGGACTCCAAGCAAAGTGTAGAAACATCTCAAAGATGATCAAGAAAAATGGGAGGCACCTGAGCTGAATTTCAAGTGTCATAGCAAAGGGTCTGAATATGTTATATTTTAGGGTCAATGCTATATTTAAGTTTTTTCTTTTTAAAAAATTTGCAAAACTTTCTAAAATCCTGTTTTCTCTTTATGGGGTATTGAGTGTAGATTGATGAGGGGAAAAATGAATTTAAACGATTTCAGCATATGGCTGCAACATAACAAAATGTGAAAAAAGTGAAGGGGTCTGAATACTCTCTGAATGCACTGTATATATATTGTTGCGGATATGAGATTGGCCTCCATCCATATCCGCTTGTAAATATTCCCCTATTTCCCCAATACTTCCCAACTTTCTTCTTCCCAATTTTCCCCAATCCCCCATTCCCTCATCCCATTTTCTGTAAACAACACTCTGTAGACCCGACCTTCCCCTATTTCCCCCATTAAATGTCGCATCCAGGTCCACCGCATCTCACGTAGACAACTATAGGACATCTTGCTAGTTATTCTTAGTCTATGTCAGTTAAGGACTCGTTTCCATTAATTCTGACTCTTCGTTGCACCAGAATGTGATTGTATGGCACCGTTAGGAAGTTTAGGACCTCCCAATACCTCCCCGCAGCTCTTCCTCACGGTTCAGCAACAACAACAACAACAGCAACAACAACGGCGGCGGCGCGGGGAGTGCGCGTCCTCACTCCGGCTTGGTTAGCCGCCATCGAACATGTGCTCCGACGGGGTTACCACGTAGGGGCTCGCTGTCAGCTCCTCGTCAAGGGCGGAGCCCGGTAACCCCCCGCACCCAATAGAAGCGGCGGACCGCTCCCATCTGGGGCGGGGCCAACGAGCCGAGGGCGTGTCACTCCCCGCTGAGCATGCGCAGGAAGAGGGAGGTGACGTCAGATGCGCGCTGGACTTGAAGGAAGAGAGACGCCACCAACCGAGCGCTGTGACACCTCCCTGCATCTACTGGACCGTGCTGTATCCTGTCCCTGAGCCAAGGTGCACCTTGTGCTATCGACTGCCTGTCCTTCCCTGCCATCAATACCTGTGTAAGTCAGTCTTGTTCCGTTTGTCTGTGGTCTGTCTGGGATAGATAAGATTGTGTCTAAGTGCCCATCTTTTCTGTGCTTTACCTCATACCTTGTAATCTACCCCTTTTCTCCACCACCAATTATATCCTCCTCCGGAGGTCTTGAGAACTGTACCCCTTGTGTCGTTTCATTTATCCCAGTCGTTGTGTCTTTTCCTTCATTGATTTAGCATAGCGCGATTTGGCCAACGTTCGAGTGTAATCGGGTAAACTGTGCGAACACGGCGGCCATTCCGCTCGGCCCATCATAACATCTAAGTCGTGTCCGTAACAATATATATATACAGTCACGTGAAAAAGTAAGTACACCCCATGTAAAGTTTTGACTTTTTCAACATATTTCAACATGCAGCTATTTTATCTTCATTTCAACAATATTGATAGATAAAGGTGATATAATATAACAAATATCATGAAACATTTACATTTTGTAGTCCATTGTATAATTTAAATAAACATAAATGAAAATTTCGCATGTGGAAAAAGTAAGTACACCCCCACATTTATCACTACTTCAAATACCTAAACTTAGAATCAGGTGCACCAGCTCAGGTGCAAATGATTAGAACATCGTTAGAGAGGATCTTGGAGGAACCTGTCTTATTTAAACCTCAGACATTGAGTTTGGTTTGCTCTTTGTTGTTGAAGTGTGCGGCGTCACCATGCCTAGATCAAAAGAGCTCTCTGAGGCCTTCAGCAAGAAGGTTATAGATGCCTACGAGTCTGGGAAGGGATTAAAAAAGATCTCCAAATAATTTGAAATAAATCATTCGACTGTCCGGAAGATCATCTACAAGTGGAGAAGATTCCAAACAACTGCCAACTTGTTCAGGCCAGGCCGCCCAGCAAGTTCAGCCCGAGAGCAGACCGCAAGATGCTGAAATAAGTCTCTAAGAACCCCAGAATGTCATCACGGGACCTACAGGTAGCTCTTGCCACTGTTGATGTCAAAGTGCACGAGTCTACCATTAGAAAGAGGCTGCACAAATTTGATCGACATGGGAGGTGTGCCAGGAGGAAACCTTTGCTGTCCAGAAAGAACATCAGGGCAAGAATAAAGTTTCCCAATGAACACCGAGGCAAAGACCAGCACTTCTGGAACAATGTGCTCTGGACAGATGAGTCAAAGGTAGAGCTATTTGGCCACAGTACCAGAAGACATGTTTGGCGAAAACCAAAGACAGCATTTGACCACAAGAACCTGATACCAACTGTAAAGCATGGTGGTGGAAATATTATGGTTTGGGGCAGCTTTGCTGCATCAGGGCCTGGGCAGCTCACCATCATAGAATCCACTATGAATTCGTCATTGTACCAGAGGGTGCTTGAGGATAATGCGAGGCCATCTGTCGGAAAGTTGAAGCTCAACCGAAGGTGGACCTTGCAACATGACAATGACCCTAAACATACCAGTAAATCCACCAAGGAATGGCTGAAAAGAAAGAAATGGAGGGTTCTGGAATGGCCAAGTCAAAGCCCGGATCTAAATCCCATCGAGATGTTGTGGGGGGATTTGAAACTAGCTGTGCATGCAATTGTGCATGCTGTGCAACAATTTTTTGTTGAATAAATTATTGCAAAGTCAATTTTTCATTGTTTTTTGTTCAATTAGATCACCTTTATCTGTAGATACTGTTTAAATGAAGATCAAATAGCTGTATATTGAAATATGTTGAAAAAGTCAAAACTTTAAATGGGGTGTACTTACTTTTTCACGTGACTGTATATATATATACATACAGTAGTATGAATCAGTTGTGAGTGACTGTATGTTAATGGGTGAATCTTTTGTTCGTTGTATCTTTTGCGTCCTCACTGTTACTACGTTATCTTTTCCAATGCATTCTTCGATGAGCCTCGATTTTTGTGTCCAAAAAAACCTCAGAATTACCATGCGTTACAGTTCCATCTGTTGTGATTGGAGACGCTCTTTTGGGATGACCGGTGCATTTCCCTCTGCACATTTATTTATCTCACAGGAAATGGATGTTATCAACAGATCTTGGATTTAAATTGAAGGAAGGTTGGAATGCATTCACAGTATTGTGTTGCAGAAAATTGGAGCTGTGTTATGCATTGGTACAGGGCATCTGGCTACAGTACTGCAGCGCTCCTGTGTCCAGCCCACTCGGGATTTTACGATAGTGCATTAGAATTGCAACGCTTTGTGACCACAAACCAGGAAAACAATTGGAGTATTTCATTGTTGCCGCTTTTGCAGTCTTTGAAATATTTAAGTAGTGTGCTGATTGTTCAAGCTCCATTGTCTTTCAATAACTAGGATAACGGAAGAGCATAAGGTTGATGTATCACAAAATACGCTATCTGTTGGGGGTGGCCATGGCCAGCTGTTTCATCTCTTATAACTCACTTATAGATATGAAGTCGCTATACAAAGTCGACAATAGGTATACCTTTTAAAATGAGGAAGCTGTTGATGTGCACAAATTGAAGTTGAAGCAATTGAAGCTAATTTAATAGTTGATTTCTCACTGAGTTTAGCATTTCAATTGGTGTCTGGCTTGCTTGCTGCCTGTGATCGGGATTGAAGACATTATAATCTGATATGATCATTCTGATTTATGTTCTTTATGATATTAGGACATTTACTTTCATCTACATTCTGCTCATTTCTACCATCTGAGTCAATGCAGCAGTCAGCATTGCTCTAACCGCACCCCACAGTCAGCATCACACGTCACCGGAACCCCTCCACGCCCTGCCTCCTCGCCCTCGTCTCCAAGATCGATCGAATTCATTGCCAGTGCTCCCGTGGGCAATAGTAATTAACCCAACATATCACACAAGAAAAGGAGCGTCGCCTTGATGGAAAGGTGCAATTGGCATCCCACCAACGGCTATGCTTCTGCTTTAAACTGTGCAAGGTTTTGAGGAAGTTAACCATTGCTTACACCTTATGCTAGCCAAGTCTAGACTTCTTAGCAGACTATATAGTCCATCATTTGCTGGTACCCTGATACATTTCTAAATACCTACCCTCGTTTAGTGGGTGCACTGCATCATTGAGATCGCCATGCCTCAGTAATGATGCGACCAAAATAATAATTCCTAATTGAATCCTGGTCAAATCTGCATTTCTCATAGGGTAGAAGCTGTGGCCTGGCAAGCCAAAGGCCCTCCACTAAAAATCCTACAGAAACAAAGCATCAGTCTTGCTAAGCTGGGGAGTTTTGCATAATGATGTAGCAAGAGACGGGGATGGAATATTCAAATGCTAAAGCTGTAATCCCTGCCCTTATGAGATGCTGTAATTTGGGTAAACCATGTAATATGCTCATCCGGACACTTTGGTGCCTCTAATTGTTCAGGCGGCCTAATCGGATTGCCATACAAATCACTTGGGACCATGTCTAGCAAACTTTACAAAGGGTTTGAAGGTAGCCCAGCACAGTGAAAATACATTTGATGCAAGAAAAATACTCCTGGTGTGACAGTATGCGGCATTCGTGCACTTCCTATTTACCACCAACATTTTTCCCCAATTCCCAAAAATTGATTTCGCAGCATCCAAACACTTAGGAATCTCAAAATCAGTAAGTGGGATGAAAAGGACTGGCACAATTGGATTCAAATAAAAATGCAATTTGTAGATAAAATTGCAAACAGCCCTCTGCCTTTCATACAGTAAAACCTCTTTCATCACAGTAATTTTTTTGGAATGAAAATTGTCAACAGGACACACAATCATGGAGCATAGCCCTCCTCACCCCAATTTGGGATGTTTTCCATCGTAGTGGTGAAGACCATGTACTGGGATGTTGAGGCGACTGACATGAGTGCTGATGACGATGACAGCATGTGTGCGCTCCCGCAAGGGGTATGTTCAAATAAATCTGTGTCAACCTGCCAGGTATCAGGTGAGAGGCGAATATGGGAGATGTGGGGATGAGAAGACAATATGGGAGAAAATAAGAGGCAAAGAGCACTGACAGAACCTTGGAGAACGCAAGAGGCTGACAGTCCACAGTGAGAACTGAAAGCCAAAATGACAACGGCTCCTGGTGACACAGTAAAATTTTATCAAGACGTTTTAAATTAAACATGTTTGTTTCCCAACACCATAGCTTTCACTCTCGTAAATAAGAGATGGGAAAGAAAAACTAAACTTGAATTTACCAAACAAACGACTAAAACTAGAACGGTACTCAGTAGAGCGCATACCTCCGCCAGGCTGAACAGTTTATGCTTTGTATCCCACTGATAGGCCGGATCTGGATTCGGACCTGAACCAAAATCGAATCAGCTTGTTCTTGTCACTTCACCAACTCGTCTCCCAAGTTTAGTCATAAGTCGTCCACAACTTTTTAAAATATCATGTTATTATCGCTTTTCGCCCGATCTCTCAATGGTGAAGAATCACTTAAATATTAAATAATTCTCGTATCCGAAAACATGCTCAGATCTTCACCAAAATCGAATCGATTTGTCCTTGTAAGACACCAAACCGGTCCACCAGGTTTCGTCCAAATCCGTCCATAACTTTTTGAGATATCCTGCTATGTATCGTTTTTGGCCCAATCTCCAATGGTGAAGAATCACTTCAAAAATTATACTAGCCGGATCCAGACCCAGAGCTTTACCAAAATCTAACCATTTCGTCCTTCTAAGAGACGCTACCTCTGCCAAATTTCGTCTGAATCCATCCACAGCTTTTTGAGATATCTTGTTCACAGACAAACAAACAGACAAATAGACAGACGGGTGAAAATATAATCTCCATCCACCTTTGGTGGCGGAGGTAAAGAGCAAATTAGATGACAATCGCTTATTGAGAAATTTAAACATCATGCAGATCTTCACTGGAAATCCAAAACGGACATTCGTCAGGACAAGAAAGATTGATCTTATTTACTAACAAGCAAAAGCACCCATCCCCGTCTTCAAGCAGCCATCAATCATCTGGACTGGTCTCCCATCTCTACTGCCTCTGACATCAACTCTTCCTGGGAATTCTTCCAAAGTAAATTGCTCTCTCTCATGCACTGATTTATCCCATCTCGTCTTCAGTTGTCATATCCTTCCTCCGTCCATGGTACACTGAATGTTGTGGTGAGGCAGTTGCCCTGAAACAACTTGCTTTTGCCTCTTGGAAGGCTAATCCAACGGAAGGCAACCTCAGTTCCTTTCACAAAGCTCGGAACAAGTGTGTGTCTACCCCCAGGAGAGCCACGAAACAATATCTCTCCACTCTCAAGACTGAACTCTCAAACCTGTCTCCCTCCTCCAAATCCTGGTGGCGTCTGGGAAAATCTGTTTCTGGTGTTTGATCCCCTTCCATCCCCTCCCTTACCTCAAACGGCTACACAGCCGACACCACACGTGACAAAGCTGAATGCCTCAACTCTGTGTTTGCCTCAAAATCCTGTGTCCCAAACCCATCTCTCTCTGTACCCACCCCCAATCGTACCCAGCTGCACCTGGACTCTGTGTCCTTCTCTCCTGACAAGGTGGAGAAGTTTCTGTCAAACCTCGACTCTGATTCTGCAACTGGACCAGACGGCATCAGCCCACTGGTCCTAAAATCCTGCTCTGCCACTCTTTCACACCCTCTCTCAATTCTATTCACCCTCTCTTTTGCTCAAGGTCATCTGCCATCTGCTTGGAAATCAGCCAACATTACCGCTTTACACAAGAAAGGTGCAAAAACTGATCCTTGCAACTACAGACCAATCAGCCTGCTCCCAATAATCAGCAAGGTCATTTCTGTTCAGGCTGGAGTTCCCCAAGGCAATGTTCCGGGCCCTGTACTTTTTCTGGTCTTCATCAATGATCTCTCTGACTCTCTTGAAAATCCTCTCTATCTCTTTGCTGATGACTCCACTCTCTGCCGCTCCATTCCTCATCCCTCAGATCAGCAGTCAGCAGCCTCCTCACTCTCTGCAGACCTGGACAAAATCACAGACTGGGAAAATAAGTGGAACATGTCTTTCAATCCTGACAAATCTCACACTCTCACGATGTCTCTCTGAAAAGACCGACTGGACAACCCTCCCATCCACTTTCTGAATAATCCTCTCCAAGAAGTTCTGTCACTCAAGCTTTTGGGTCTCACTATCTGCAATGATCTTTCCTGGGAAAACCATATTTCCAAGCTGGCCTCCAAAGCCAGTCGCCGAATGGGCATCCTCCGTCGTGCGAAGTCCTTCCTTGGCACATCTGAGCTCCTCACCACATACAAGGCTTTCATCCGCAGCTCAATGGAGTACTGCTCTCCCCTCTGGGCTGTTGCTGCTGCCTCACACCTAGCTCGTCTTCACGCTGTTGAAACCAAAGCGTTCAGAATCATTGGAATCTCCCGCGATGAAGCTATCTCCGAGGGCCTTTCACTTACTCACAGCAGGCAGGTTGGTGGTCTTTCCGTCTTCTACCGACTCCTCTCCGGCCTTGCTCCCCCAGCTCTCTCTGGGCTCTGTCCCCCAAATATTCCTGCAGGTCGCACAAGATCTGCCTGCAACCCTCTTATGGTTAAACTGCCAAAATCAAGACTCTCTGCTCACCTTCACTCCTTCATTCCTCTTTTCTCCCACCTCTGGAACAAACTCCCTCACTCTCTTCAATCCCACTCCTCCCTCCAGGTCTTTAAAACAGCTGTTCACCACCATCTCTTATCTTCCCCCATCCAAAACCTTGATCTTTTCTACCCCCGCTAATTTCACCCCAAATCCACTTTTTTGAAATACCAATTTCTTTCCTGGAAGTCCTTGGTGTCCTTGTGTTTTATACTTCTCCCACCCCGCCTGCCCCTTCCCACGCAATGCATGGGAATCATCAGAAGGAAGCCGAAGAAGTAAAAAGCAAATATTGAGTCAGCAGGAGGAACATGGGTAGGATTCGGGCTTTCGCCGTTACTCCACAACCCTCAAACCCATCCAGGCGCAGCCTTACAGAAAAAAACATCTACATGAATTTACTTCTCCTTGGGCAGATAAACAAAGAAAGAGAGACATAAAGAGTAATAGAGATTTTAATATCAAGAATAAAAAAGCAAGAATTAGAATGAATAAAGAAAAATGTGAAAAAGTAGAAAGAAATGTGAAAGGAACAAAAACAAAGTGAGACGATCGACTTTAAATGGCCGTTCTAAGCAAGTTGCTTCAAGCGTTCTGTTTTAGAATTTCATTTACTGAGCCCACCTTTTAATTGGCGATTTAACAGACACTGATTATGATTGGTTGCTGTGACTGAAGTAAACCTGAAATTATTAGTTGGGAGTGTTTGTGTAATTTTTTTATATTAATCTTATGTACTATTTTTGTACATAAATCACATGGAGGACACATATTAGTAGATATCAGTGTATTTCTATGTGACTTACATGGGCATTAATAGGTAATGAACGAACAAGGTATGTGGAATTGGAACCAGGGTTCACTCGATCATGAGCCAACGTTAACATTGGAATGCTGATGGAGATTTCAATTTGTATTCATGGGTGTGCAGGGTTTTTTGCTGATATTGTGAATGGCTGTTGTGGATCTTGCATGCACATTACATGAAGTGTATCAGATGAAGGGCAGTGTGATTATCGAAATGCAAAGATTGAAGAAAATTTACATTGTAGAAAATTAACGATTGTCACACACTGGACCTGAACACGACCTCCGTAAAGTCAGAAGGAACAGTTCTTTGCAAATCATCGGATATGCCACCTTGCCGACCTCAATCACTAAAATTAGCAGGTGTTTTTTTTAGCTTGGCCAAGGTGGTGAGCCGTTACATGAGGGCATTTGATTCAAAGGAACGAAGATGAAACTATTTGTACAAAAAAAAATCTCGGGTTTATTGTTCAAGAAATCTGTACGTCTTTGGTAATTGATATATATATATATATATTGTTGCGGTTTTAGAACCCTCAATTTGTAAATAATTCTTGTAAATATCCCATCATTTAAAAGGTTAAAGGTTGCACCCTTAATTAGTCCATATGAAACACGTAGGCCACCATAGAAACTTTAGTTATTTCCTTATTATGTGTCTCGTCAAGGCCGTGTTCCCAATAGTTGAATCTGCGTTGCATTAATCAAATACGATAGGCCCCATTCGCTTCTTTTCAAATCTCTCTCTCCAGGCGACGCCATTACGCGCCCCTACAGATGGTGCCTTGTCCCTCCCAATTCTATTACGTGCCTTTTGTTAGCAGCTTTCGCTGAGCTCGCTGAGCTTCCGCCCAAGCAACGCCATTAACCATGCGGTCGGCTCGAGGAAAAAGGGGGCGGAACAACAAGAGCAAGGTGTGGCCCTGTCAACTCGCCGTCAAGGGCGGAGCCGGTAAGCCCTTACCAGCCAACCAGGGCTGAGGTGAGCTCGCTGGCGGGCGTGGTTTCCAAGCGCGCGCAGCCGCGCATTGATCTTGAAGTGCGTAATATAAGCGCCAGCGGGAGCCTTTTTACGGAGTCGACTCGGGTTGGAGATGGCGCTTGGTGGGGTCTGGCTGAGACGGACTGCTTGTGGGAGGTCTGCTGGGAGCATCGGCTGCTGAGAGACGTAGCCGCGCAAAGCCCCTGTACGAACTCGCGAGAGAGAGAGAGCGTTGCTCGATAAACGTATTACGTACGCAGCATCCCAGACCCTCGCTATATGTAAGGTCCGCTCGCGGTCGGCGACACGCGAAGCTGCCTGCCGTTCTTCGCCCGCGGAACCGGGGCCTGGACTGAGTCGACCTACCTGGAACCATCTACCTGGACCTTCCACCCTGCCCGCTACAATTCCCATGTGAGTGTGTCTGTTTGTCCTGGGGTCGTTAAGTTAAGACTGTATAGCTAAGCCTGCCATGTGTCCTCCTTCTTTCCTTCCTGTACATTCTTTCCTTTCGTTTCCTCTTTGGTTTTGTACATAATTAATAAACCACACTTTGTTCTTCCTTTACTCTGGTTTCCTCTCCATCCGATCCCTATCGTCTTTTCCCAATTGAGAACCTGTGGCACGATTTCGGAACCGCTATAATCGGGTTAGTCTTTGTGCATGGCCCGGGCCGCGGATTGCTAACCGCTCGGCAATTTCCATCTTATCCGTGGTTCGAGCGGGAGATATTTCCCTGCTCGCGGTCGGGGTTGGTAATTAGGTATTTGGGACCCAAATTGACCAATCACCCAACCCAAGACCGACCGGGAGGAGCGTTGTAGCTTCCAGGACTCGGGACGGCCAGCTTAAAAGGACAAGGGGATTAACCCCCCCCCTTCATAAGGGGAGAGCCGACCCCCGAATCCATAACAATTGGTGTCTGGGTGTGGGATTTGGTCCCGAACCAAATTTTTATATTTCTGGACAAAATTTTGGTCAAAATTTCGAGCGGCCGAAATTTTTACATCTACATTTTGAGTCGTGCCATGGATAATCAAGGCGATCTGATGCCGGTGGGGGAAATGAGGGGGTAGAAGAGGAGATAGAGTTAACCCAGGACCCCAGGGAAGAGGTGGGAGAGATAGAGGAGGAAAATAATGAAGGTGCGGTAGTGGGGGTTGCAGGCGCGCAAAATGGCGTCGCCTCGCACATGGCCGCGGCAGTCGAGCCCGCAGCGCCGATAGATATGGGCCTTTTTATGATGCAACTCCGGGCGTATATGGGAGTGGAATTAGGTAAATTGACAGAAAAATTGGATGCCCGGAGTGACAAATCCATCAGGGAAATGAATGAATTGGGGGACCAAATTGGGGGATTGAGTAAGGAGATGGGAGAAATGAGGGCCAATAGTGAGCAAGTGGGAAACCAAATTGGGAGATTAGATAGCAAATTAGGGGGGTTAGGAAGCAAATTGGGGGGATTCGGAAGCAGATTAGGGGGCCAGTTGGAGTACATAAATGGCCAGGCCCGAGAAACAAATGAGGGGATGGCGAGGGACAGGGCCAAGTATGAAATAAGAGCATTGGAGAGGGAAGGAGACCGCGAGTTGCGCGGGAGAGGCACACGGGTATGCGACGAGGTAACGCGGCTAGAGGAGCGCGGCTTGAGCGAAGTTGAGCGAGGCCCAGGTAACTGGACGGGTATATAAATCGCGACCCGGGATATGGGGAAGTCGGCGACCGCCGATGACAAGACGATAGCAACGAAATTTGTAATGTGTAAATTGTGTAAATACGGGAAAGGGCAAGGGTAGGGTATGTGACATGGGGGGATAACATACGTTAGGGACGAGCTTTCTCGGCTCGCTCTCCCGCGCCCTTCATGTCTGCATTATCTTGTATTGATGTGTACCCTTGCGCCCCTGCCCGCTGATCTGCTTGTCCTTCCTTCCCCACTCAAGGACCCTTGTTCTTTTGTGCCCGAGGGAAAGTGTGCAGGTGCTGCAGTTGTGCGCCCGCACCCTTGCTGCCTGCCTGCCTGCACTGGTACACCACTTATGGACCACACATTCTGTGGCCTGGCACCACATATGGACCACACGTTCTGTGGTCTGGCATTTGGCTGGAGCAGACCATTGCTGCCAGCAGCATCATGTTTGCGGACCACGGTTTTAAGTGGCACCTATGCCCAGTGGTGGACCACCTGAGTTGGCCCTGCTGGCCATAAATAAAAGACGGACACGGTTGGTGCAATCCTTTTTATTAAATAGACAGCAAGCAAGAAGACAGCCAGAAGCATCGGCCCAGCAGCCAGCCCAGCAGATGAGAAGAAGACACCATTTATTATTATTTTAAAATGTGTTTGGTGCATTTTCATGCTTGGTGATTTTTTCTGCATTTTTTGTATTTTGATGCTTGGATGGTGCTTTTTGTGCCTTTTGTTTATTGGTGCATGTGGGTATGGTGTATCGGTGCAGTGCAGTGCAGTGATTTTCCTCTTTTCAAAAAGTTCTGCTTCTCTTCCCGCAAAAGACAGGTCCTGGGTTGCAGTGTAAATAATTAGTAGTGTTTTTTGTAAATAATGCTCCCCACCGGCTAAATGTCTAGTTTGAAGACCATTCTGCAATTCGGTTAATTGCGGGTGTGAGTCGGTTAGATAGGATGCAATGCAGCAGGCGGGACATATTTAGTGTTAAAACTGTCACACTCAGGGTGAGGTTAAAAGTAGAGGGTAACCACACCTAAGTGTCACACTAAGTTAAAAGTTGGCCCTTTTGTTTCGGCCCGGGCCAAGCCTGGAGGAAAGGAGGGTGCAGTGTTGCGGTTTTAGAACCCTCACTTTGTAAATAATTCTTGTAAATATTCCATTATTAAAAGGTTAAAGGTCGCACCCTTAATTAGTCCATATGCGACACGTAGGCCACCATAGGAACTTTTGTTATTTCATTAGTATGTGTTTTAGATAAGGCTGTGTTCCCAATAGTTGAATCTGCGTTGCATTAATCAAATAAGATAGGCCCCATTCGCTTCTTTTCAAATCTCTCTCTCCAGGCGACGCCATTATGCGCCTCTACAGACGGTGCCTTGTCCCTCCCAATTCTATTACGCGCCTTTTGTTAGCAGCTTTCGCTGCCTCGCTGAGCTTCCGCCCAAGCAACGCCATTAACCATGCGGTCGGCTCGAGGAAAAAGGGGGCAGAGCAACAAGAGCAAGGCGTGGCCCTGTCAACTTGCCGTCAAGGGCGGAGCCGGTAAGCCCTTACCAGCCAACCAGGGCTGAGGTGAGCTCGCGGGCGGGCCTGGTTTCCAAGCGCGCGCATTGATCTTGAAGAGCGTGATATAAGCGCCAGCGGCAGCCTTTTTACAGAGTCGACTCGGGTTGGAGATGGCGCTTGGTGGGGTCTGGCTGAGATGGACTGCTTTGGGAGGTCTGCTGGGAGCATCGGCTGCTGAGAGACGAAGCCGCGCAAAGCCCCTGTACGAACTTGCGAGCGAGAGAGCGTTGCTCGATAAACGTATTACGTACACAGCATCCCAGCCCCTCGCTATATGTAAGGTCCGCTCGCCGTTGGCGACACGCGAAGCTGCCTGCCGTTCTTCGCCCGTGGAACCGGAGCCTGGACGGAGTCGACCTACCTGGACATCTACCTGGACCTTCCACCCTACCCACTACAATCCCGTGTGAGTGTGTCTGTTTGTCTGGGATTGTTAAGTTAAGACTGTATAGTTAAGCCTGCCCTGTGTCCTGCTGCTTCTTCTTCTTTTTCTTGTACATCCTTTTGTTTCCTCTTTTCTTGTACATTTGTGATAAACCCATATTTGTTCTTCCTACCTTCTGGTTTCCTCTCTAATCCGATCGCATTCGTCTTTTCCCAATTTAGTACCTGTGGCACGATTAAGAAACGCTCATAACCGGGTTAGTCTTTGTTAACGGCCTGAGTCGCGGCTCGCTTCGCTTGGCGTGTCCATTAACGCTGCGGCTCGGGTGGGAATTATCTCCTCGCTTTACGGCCGGTGGTAGTACTTAGGTACTAAGACTAATTCGGCTTACAACCTTACTTACCTCCGACCGGAAGTGACGTCATTACTTCCCAAGGACTCGGGACGGCCAGCTTAAAAGACAAGGGGATTAACCCCCCCTTGATAAGGGGCACGCCGACCCCCGAATCCGTAACAATTGGTGTCAGGAGTGGGATTGGATCCGAACCAAATTTTCTACCATCTGAAAAAATAAAATTGGGTCAAAAATTACGAGCGGCCGAAATTTTATTGAAACATCCTAATTGTATCGTGCCATGGATAGTCAAGGCGATCGGATGCTGGTGGGGGAGATAGAAGAAGAGATAGAGTTAACCCAGGACCCCAGGGAAGAGGTGGGAGAGATAGAGGAGGAAAATAATGATGGTGCGGTAGTGGGGGTTGCAGGCGTGCAAAATGGCGGTACCTCGCACATGGCCGCGGCAGTCGAGTCCGCAGCGCCGATAGATATGGGCCTTTTTATGATGCAACTCCGGGCGTATATGGGAGAAGAATTAGGTAAATTGACAGAAAAATTGGATGCCCGGAGTGACAAATCCATCAGGGCAATGAATGAATTGGGCGACCAAATTTGGGGATTGAGTAAGGAGGTGGGAGAAATGAGGGCCAATAGTGAGCAAGTGGGAAAACAAATTGGGAGATTACATAGCAAATTAGGGGGGGTAGGAAGCAAATTGGGGGGATTCGGAAGCAGATTATGGGGCCACTTGGAGTATGTAAATGGCCAGGCCCGAAAAACAAATGAGGGGTTGGCGAGGGACAGGGCCAAGTATGAAATAAGAGCATTGGAGAGGGAAGGAGACCATGAGTTGCGCGGGAGAGGCACACGGGTACGCGACGAGGTAACGCGGCTGGAGGAGCGTGGGTTGAGCGAAGTTGAGCGAGGCGCAGGTAACTGGACGGGTATAGAAATCGCGACCCGGGGTATGGGGAAGTCGGCGACCGCCGAAGTAGAGAGTTTTATTTTATTAGCGCCAGCGGTCGTCGAGCTGAATAAAGAAAAAGAATTAATTCAAATGGAAAAATATATTAAAATCGAATCAATCGAAGCAATAGTGGAAATTTGGATTGGAGAGACGGCAGGCATAGAGGCATTATCGGAGATTGACATGGAATGCACACAGGGTCTGGATTCGCATCGTGATGCCATGCTTAATAACCAGAATGAAAGTTTGCAGGTGGTGGAGCGAAGAGGAGGAAGCGCCAAGGTGAGAAGGGTGATATATGGCACGAACAGATTTGGCGCGAAAGGATTTTTCGCGCGCTTGGGATCCAGACGGCACCCAGGCATTTGTGGAAGGTCCTTTGTGCGCTGCGCAAGAGCGCATGGCGCGCATGTAAGAAAAAGGTGTGCGTCGAAGAGTGAGTGTGTTACAGAGTGTGAAAGTGGGTTGGAAGAGAGTGACACGGAGTGTGAGTTGGTTGAGGAGCGTGTGTGAGGATGCACACCTGAGTTGGTTGTGGAGCACGTGATTGGGTGTGCGACAGGGGATTGCACACCCATGGGTAGGTGTGCGCTGAGTGGGTGTGCAACAGAGTGCGCACCCGTGAGTGGTATGGAGTACGTACTGGAAGGGAGTGCACCAGGGTGTGCGTGAGAGAGGTGTGTAACAGAGGAGTGTGCGAGCAGCGAGTGGTGTGCACCTGAGTGTGGAGCGAAAGGGAATGCACGAGCGAGTGCAGTAGTAGAATGCGTGGGATGTATGAGAGGCGTTGGAGCGCCGGGTTTTGCGAGAGAGAAAAGGCATGCTTGGTGTGAGCATGCGAGGGGAGCATCGACGTTAACCGGGACAGCGTTCAGGCCGACGTATAGCCGACGCGAGCTCTCGGGGAGTGGTGCACTTTGTGTGCTGCGGGGGCCGGCGGGGATCGTGACCGTGTCGCTCCTGCATGGAGCGCCGTGCACGATTCGGGCCGGGCTCCGCCCTGTATGGTCAGTGCCGCGTCGTAGCGGTGAGCGGCGCGATTCCGGGGGAGAAAGGCCAGGTCGGACCTGCGCCCCCTGGTGGGTGCGTTGTTACGACCGGGCGAGGTTGGGTCATCGTGCCGGAGACTGAAAGGGTCCGCGCCAAGATGGGCCGTGGAATCTCGGACCGAGTATGCCTCCTCCCCAGAATCGTAAATGCCGGACGGACCCAACCAACAGGGGACTGACCATCCGCACGGATAGCCGGCTTTTTGAAGTCGAGCTGTAAAAAGGCATTTCCACCCCGAGAGGCTCAGAGTAGTGGACGAGTAGTGATAGTGAAATTGATGGCAAATGGTATATGGTGTAGAGGGATGGTAGATCTACCATCCCTCGCATCCATTTGGGCACATGAGCTATAGGTTTATGGGGTTTGGCGGCAAGAGCTAGCCAGGGAGGGCTAGGTTATTGATAGGATGTGAAAAGATGACTCTCGGTGACTTGAGATTTAAGTAGTGACTATTGTACCTGTAGTGGGGACGTAGAGTAGGGTAGTGGATGATAATGACGTGGGATGTGCATAGTTTAATGGGATGACTGGGAAGCACGAGTCTTAGAAGGGCAATAGTTAGTCAGATGATGCTGTATGTATGAGCTTGAATTGTGTATGAGCTTGTGTATTGAGCAGAGTATTGAGGATGTGTGTGATTGTGCATTGAGTGATTGACTTGCAAGGTGTGCAAGTGAAGTACAGGTGTGTGGAGAATGGTTGGATGGAATAGATGGTCTGGAGTAAATGGAGTATGGAATGAATGGTGTGGAGTGAGGAGTGTGGAATACGTGGAGTGGAGTGGAGTGTATGGTGCGAAGGAGTGGATGGGGGAAGGATGGACCCCTTCATGAGTACCCGGAGAGGGTAGATTAAAGTTAGGTAGAGGGAGTAGGTAAATTGTGGTTGGATATTGACATCTGTGGTGTGGAAGTAGCAAGGTACTGCTTGATTGGTGCATGAGTAAAGTGGAATGGCTGGGCGTGTCGCCTGTTAGTGAGAATGGTTGGTTGGGCACTCCGCCACTGGTAGTCTGTTGGCCAGGTGAGGCCGCAGGTAGGCTCTGGGAGCCAGGTAGAGTTCAATGGGGCCCGAGGATCCGGAGAAGGACTCGGGTAGCCCGATGCCATGGAGGGCAGTAGTGGGGGTAAGCACCAGGGAGGGCCTTCCCCAGGTTAGGGTGAGGAGCAGGTAAGCTCGGGTGGCGACGTTCAGTGGCGGAGGTGTGCAGGTGAGCGGACCTGCTGGTGAGCCACACGACCCAGCCCCGAAATTGTGCGAGGGCACAGAATTGAAAACTCGGGGGAGTGAGACCCCAAATTGGTGAGCGCCACAGTTTGTTCAATGGGAATTGGTTTTTAGAACCGCATAGTTTAAAGTGGCCAATGGTTTTGCAGGGCAAAAACCCGGGTAGTTTAAAGTGTTAATGTCATTTAGAAAGTAGTTAGGAGAAAATCTCTTCGCACCATCCGCATCCACTCACCTAAGGTGATAAAACTCCACACCACATTTTTTTGCAGACATTTGGAATGCAAGACGCATCATGACGTGGGTGAGACATTGTTTGGTATTCCATCCCTTCCTCCTTAGGAGGGATTGGGGACGAATTTGGCATTAGAGGGAATGGGACAGACAAGACGGGTAGCGACGAATTTGTAAATTTGTAAAGTGTGTAAATACGGGGTAGGGGCAAGGGTAGAGTCGGTGACATGGGGGTGACGTATGCTAGGGACGAGCTTTCTCGGCTCGCTCTCCCGCACCCTTCATGTTGCATTACTTCGTTTTGATGTGTACCCTTGTGCCCCTGCCCGCTGACCTGCTTGTCCTTCCTTCCCCACTCACGGCCTTGTTCTTTTGTGTCCGAGGGAAAGTGTGCAGGTGCTGCAGTTGTGCACCCGCACCCTTGCTGTCTGCCTGCCTGCACTGGTACACCACTTATGGACCACACGTTCTGTGGCCTGGCACCACCATATGGACCACACGTTCTGTGGCCTGGCATTTGTCTGGAGTGGACCATTGCTGCCAGCAACATCTTGTGTGCGGACCACGGTTTTAAGTGGCACCTATGCCATGCAGGTGGACCACCGGAGTTGGCCCTGCTGGCCATAAATAAAAGACAGACACGGTTGGTGCAATCCTTTTTATTAAATAGACAGCAAGCAAGAAGACAGCCAGAACCATCGGCCCAGCAGACAAGCAAGGACAAGGCATCATTTTTTATTTATTTATGTGTTTTGTGCATTTTCATGCTTGGTACTTTTCCTGCATTTTTTTTGTATTTTGGTGCTTGGATGGTGCTTTTCATGCCTTTTTTTTATTGGTGCATGTGGGTATGGTGTATCGGTGCAGTGCAGTGCAGTGATTTTCCTCTTTTCAAAAAGTTCTGCTTCTCTTCCAGCAAAAGACAGGTCCTGGTTTGCAATGTAAATAAATAGTAGTGTTTTTTGTAAATAATGCTCCCCACCGGCTTAAATGTGTAGTTTCAAAATAATTCCACAATTCGGTTAGTCTGTGGGCATGAGTCAGTTAGGTAGGATGCAACGCAGCAGGTGGGACATATTTAGTGTTAAAACTGTCGCACTCAGGGTGAGGTTAAAAGTAGAGGGTAACCACACCTAAGTGTCACACGAAGTTAAAAGTTGGCCCTTTTGTTTCGGCCCGGGCCGGGCCTGGAGGAGAGGAGGGTGCAGTGTTGCGGTTTTAGAACCCTTACTTTGTAAATAATTCTTGTAAATATCCCATCATTTAAAAGGTTAAAGGTTGCACCCTTAATTAGTCCATATGCAACACGTAGGCCACCATAGGAACTTTAGTTATTTCCTTATTATGTGTCTAGTCAAGGCCGTGTTCCAAAAACCACATTTGACATTTCAAAGCAAATAAATTGATCCTTGAAAGTGATGTAAACTGATATCGAACTCAATTCACGGACAGTACTGTGTTAAACTTCTGTACGTTTTCCAGAAGTATCTCTTTATTTTTCACATTAGCCAAAAAGATTTTCAACAAAAACAAAAGCTAAATTATGACCGGGATTACGGACAGTAACATTTCAGTTCAGTACTTCGTGTAACCCCCACGAGCATTCAGGAGAGCACGTACACGTCGAGGCATGCTGTTCACGAGATTTGCCAAGGTTTGGACAGGAATCACTTGCCATGCAGTGACAATAGTCTGCTGCAATTCACGCACAGAGGTAGGATGCTGGTCCAAGTTGTCGATTTGACGCGTTAATTCTGCCCACAAGTTCTCTATCGGATTCATATCCGGGGACATGGCAGGCCACTCCATATGCTCGACACCACGGTCAGCAAGGAAGTGTTGGATCATGCGAGCACGATGAGGCCGTGCATTGTCATCTTGGAAGACAAAGTTTCCTCGAAAGGCTGCACGAGCAAATGGATGCAATGTTTCTTCCAGAATGGCCCTGTGCTTGAACTGGTTCAGGTTTCCATTCAGAACAACCAGGTCAGTTTTGCCCCATGCATGAAAAGCAGCCCAAACGGTCACCCCACCACCTCCAGCTTGGACTCTTGGCACTATACAATCTTCGTTCTGGGCTTCATGCACTTGTCTGCGCACTCGGACGCAGCCATCTTGATGATAGACCAGAAATCTAGACTCGTCACTGAAGGTCACGTGATTCCAGTGTCCTGGCTGCCATTGACGGTGCTCTCTGGCCCACTGCAATCGGCGCTGGCTGTGTTGTCTGGTCAGGCGTGGCTTTCTCAGGGGACGCCTGGCACGATAGCCTGCTTGAACCAGTCGTTGGTTGACTAGCCTTCTGGATAAAGGCACATTTGTCAGTTGCTGCCACTCAGCCCTAAGCCGATTAGCTGACTTGGTACGGCCATTGCAGACTAACCGGAGCTGGCGATCATCTCTCCTTGTAGTTCTGCGTGGACGTCCTGGCCTCGGTATTGAGTAGGGACCACCCCTCTGAGCATTTCGTTTCAGGATCTTTGACACCTGACCTTGAGTGATGCCATACTGCCGAGCAATAGCATGCTGTTTCATGCCAGAATTTCGTTAAAGCCACCACTCATGACAAACTTGTCAAGTTGACGGACCACCTCCAGAGGGAAGCGGCAATAACTTTTGTAGATGTGCAGCAGTTGATTTCCACTAATACAGAACGCAACAACCCTTATATACCCGATTGTGAAGCCAATCGTCAAATGTACCTGTCCTTACATTTTGTCACGCCACCTGTGATATAATCCTGTTATTGACTTCTTGCTGCGACAGACAATCAGTGACATGGTTCTTTCAACAAAGACATCACCGAAGGGTAAAAGAAACTCACCAGATTGATATACTGAGTTCAGAAAGTAACCCGTCAAGAAAAAAAAAAATATTCCATATTAAATGCCAAGTCTGTGTGTATATATATATATATAATATATATATATATATATATATATATAGATATATATATATCGTGATAAATAGTCAATGTACATCATCAAATCACAATGCCACCACTTCAATTTGTTTTGTGACAATTTGCACAGTCGGGGTGACATGGGCAGAAAAAAGCAAAGTTAGTTCTGTATGGTTGTTTGTTATTACGTGCATTGTGTGGTATTTAGTGCGATGGACATGGTGTTTGGTACTGTTTTTTTTTGGGGGGGGGGGGGGTACAGAGAGAGATTGCTTTGGGACACAAGATTTTGAGGCCAACACAGAGTTGAGGCATTCCGATTTTTCATGTGCAGAGTCATCTGTGTAGCCATTTGAGGTAAGGGAGGGGATGGAGGGGGAACAAACACCAGAAACAGATTTCACAAGACACCACTAGGATTTGGAGGAAGGAGACAGGTTTGAGAGTTCATTCTTGAGTGTGGAGAGATAGTGCTTCCTGTCATTCCTGAGGGTCGACACACACTTGTTTCGAGCTTGGTGGAAGGAACTGAGATTGCCTTCCAAGAGGCAACGGCAAGTTGTTTCAGGGCAACTGCCTCACCACAAGATTCAGTGTACCATGGACGGGAGGAAGGGTAAGACAACTGAAGACAAGATGGGATAAATCTGTACATGAGAGGGAGTAGTTTACTTTGGAAGGAGCTGTCTCATTTCTTTGTGATGTTGATTTTGTTTTATGGAATCTTAGATCTCAGCTTCTTCGGAGAAGGTTGTTGCTCATCATCTAGGATTGAGGGTGGAATGTGGTAACCGTCTTTGACATACGATTTTCAGCCCTCTCTATTTTGGTTTCATCAGTAAACCTGAAAGTGAACAATGAAGTCAATAAAATTATATATAAATACCTACATCATAATATTATTGTACAAATTCGCTATACTGCCTGTTCTCATTTGATCGCAAGATTCGATTTCTGTGTCCAACCTCAAAACTAGATATTCCAAATTCATGGAGGTAATCTTCCATTGTCAGGTGGCATATCCTGATAATCCACATATATTGATTCATAAATATTATTATTGTAATTTTTTTTCCCTTATTTATTTATTAAATATACATGCCTGCATAAAAAAACTTATTTAAAAAAAAAAAAGTAGTACTTTTAAATCCATTTTATTTATTTGTAGATGTTATTAGTCACTGCAAAAAAAATTTCATTATCTTAATTTTCATTTGATATTGTAAATAATTCATAATTCAGCTTGTGGCTGCGATGACGCCATATTGGATCGAGAAAGCAGGAGACTGGTGTCGGCATACGCATGGACGCCGTTGATTGGCTCTACGTGGCAGCCGAGCACGATTTTTCGACGGTTGTTCTCTCGTTCATGTGCAAATGGAAACGCGGGGAACATTGGTGATGCCTAATCTCAACATAAAGTACATCTGGTGTGAAAATTGGTTTGCTTACAAAAATTTGCATCAGGATGACAGCCTCGCGAATTTGGCCCACGGTCCACAAATATTGTTTGTTCTCAGACGTGGGTTCTGAAGGTGTGATGCTTATTACCTCCGCCCCCAAAGGTGGATGGAAGTTATGTTTTCATCCCTGTCTGGCTATTTGTCTGCCTATCAGTTTGTGAACAAGATATCTCAAAAGTTGTGGACGGATTTGGACGAAACTTGTTGGACAGGTTGGGGTGTGTGATAAGGAAGAATCGATTCGATTTTGGTGAAGATCTGGATCCGGCTAGTAGAAATTTTAAAGTGATTCTTCACCATCGAGTGATATGGCCAACCAGGTGGAGGTATGCTCTCTACTGAGTACCGTTCTCATATCATTCTTTTTTAACTTCTGCGTTGTCATTGTGATGTTCAAACCCAAGAGGAAAATTCGCAATTCTTGCTTTTTCGAAATCCTCAGATGTCCTGAATTAAATTTCACATGACCTGTTTTGCTGATTTGATGCCCTAACCATGAGCTTCATGCTGTTACTTAAATTTGTTATTTAAAATTTCAATTTCCTCATTTGTTTGATTCCCTGTCATTATCTTTAGTTGGACTAAATTATTCATTTTGTTGTCTTGGCTGCAGCCTTGATGAATGTTTTTTTTTTTTTCCAGCCATCTGCTCTTTAGTCTTGTCCAAATGCCTGGCCTGGCTATTTAAGGCCTGGCCTCGATGAGCAGTATATAGTCCATGCCTGGAGCCTTCAACATAAAAAAAAAGAAGCATTTTGGTACATCAACAATCCTCACACTATCATTATTAATATTATTGTTATTATTAATATAAAACTTTGTGTTGGTGTGGTTTAACGGGTATAGAAAAGATCATGGTTTTGGATGGGGGATGATTTGAAATGAGGGTGAACATCTGAATTGAAGACCTGGAGGGGAAGAATGTTATTGAAGAGTGTGTGTGGAAGTTGGATTCACAGGCAGGAAAAAGAGGATAAATGAGTGGAGGTGAGCAGTGGTTCTGGATTTTTGGGGTTTCACAAGGAGGGGATTGCTGGTTGACCAGATGCGTCCTGCAGCTACCGGGAAGGGCATGGGGGAGCATGGTGAGGGGGCAAGACCAGAAAGAAGGCGGAAGAAGACAGAGACCACCGACCTGTCGGCAAGGGCGAAGTGATAAGCTCAGCTTCATCCCAAAAGGTCCCAATCATATTGAAGGCCTTAGTTTCCATGGCATCAAGCTGAGCAAGATGTGATGCAGGGGTGTCAGCCCAAATGGGAGAGCAGTACTCCATCAAGCTGTGGGTGAAAGCCTTGTTGGTGGATTGGAGTTGAGGTTTGCCAAGGAAGGATTCTGCACGATGCCTTTGGAGGTAAACTTTGAAATGTGATTTGGCTGAAAGTGAGACCCAATAGCTTGAGTGACTGAACCAGAAAAATTAGTGTGTATGTGTCCTCTAATTATATAAAGCTCTTTCGAGCCACTGACTCGCTCAACGAGATAAATGTTTAGTACATTCTAGAATCTAGGTGACTTAGAAAGCTGACATTTTGCATACTGATGCAACTCGAAGCCAAAGTCTCAGGAAAAATCACAAAACAGCTGGAAAATGTCCATAAACGAAAATATCTGTGAATAAATGTTGGCTGGTGCAGACTCGCTTTGCTCATAGGGGGTCACGTGACTCGAGACAATGAAGCTTCCACTCAAACTGGTTGCTAGGCAATGCTAAGACATGCCTCTTCCACCTTTCATTTTATAACTTTTACCGTATTTTCATTTAAAATTACTGTAGCTGCAGTTACTGCTTGTGACTTTTTCAGTCTGTCTCTAAAAATACCTGAGTAACGGTGCAGAAGCCACCTGGAATTGCAGGCAAAATGGTGGTTTGTGTATGTGCGTGATGTTTAGTTCATGTCGCTTCAGGTGGAAAAATATGAGAGTTTATAATAGTTAACCTGCACTTTATATTTCAGGTAATCGTAAAAGAATGACAGATTGCCAAAAAATTACTCCTACTTCTACTTCTTCAACATCCCAAAGAAAGTAAATAAGTAAGTAAATAATATGAGTTCCCTTACAAAGTGTACCGGTGCAGGAGGAGGCTCATTAAAGGCTCATTATGCTCATTAAAGCCTGTACAATGGTTCCCGACCAACACTACATGACCAAAGGTATGCGGACACACCTTCTAATTAGTCATTAGTGGATTCGGTTGTTCAGCCACACCTATTGGTGACAGGTATATACAGTGCATTCAGAAAGTATTCAGACCCCTTCACTTTTTTCACATTTTGTTATGTTACAGCCTTATGCTGAAATCGTTTAAATTCATTTTTTCCCTCATCAATCTACACTCAATACCCCATAATGACAAAGAGAAAACAGGATTTTAGAAAGTTTTGCAAATTTATTAAAAAGAAAAAACTGAAATATCACATTGACATAAGTATTCATACCCTTTGCTATGACACTTGAAATTTAGCTCATGTGCCTCCCATTTCTCTTGATCATCTTTGAGATGTTTATACACCTTGATTGGAATCCACCTGTGGTAAATTCAATTGATTGGGTATGATTTGGAAAGGCACACACCTGTCTACATCAGGTCTCACAGCTGACAATGCATATCAGAGCAAAAACCAAGCCATGAGGTCGAAGGAACTGCCTGCAGAGCTCAGAGACAGGATTGTTTCGAGGCACAGATCTGGGGAAGCCTACAAAAAAAATTCTGCTGCATTGAAGGTTCCTAAGAGCACAGTGGCCTCCATAGTTCTTAAATGGAAGAAGTTTGGAACAACCAGGACTCTTCCAAGAGCTGGCCGCCCGGCCAAACTGAACAATCGGCGGAGAAGGGCCTTGGTAAGAGAGGTGACCAAGAACCCGATGGTCACTGGCTGAGCTCCAGAGATCCTGTGTGGAGATGGGAGAAACTTCCAGAAGGACAACCATCACTGCAACACTCCATCGATCTGGGCTCTATGGCAGAGTGGGCAGACGGAAGCCAAACAGTTCAATCTTGGTTTCATCAGACCACAGAATCTTGTTTCTCGCAGTCTGAGAAACCTTTAGGTGCTTTTTTTGCAAACTCCAAGTGGGCTTTCATGTGTCTTTCACTGAGGAGAGGCTTCCGTCTGGCCACTGGCCAAATTGAACTGGTCACTGCATGCACTGCTTAGAGCTCGAGCCATCACCTGAGCCACCTCTGAACAAATCGAGCAAAGATTGATGCTGGAGTTTGTTCAAGATTGGCTGCCACTTATCGATGAAAACTCATGTGGATAGAAAATGGTTTAGTGGTTGTCTTGCCAATGATTTACCTTTTTGCTGCTGCTGTTCTTCTTGCCCTTGTCATAACGGCACACACGTGAGACTGCTTTGACCTAGTTGGTATTTACAAGACTTCAAATTGGAGAATATTGGACTAGCATTGAAGTATTGTTATGCATTATGTTTGCCACTCTGTCAAAGCGCCTTTGGGCTTCTGGAAAAGCGCTATACAAAATAAATGAATTATTATTATTATTATAATTATTACTAGCATTGCCACCAAAGCGACTGTGATCTTTACCACGATATTGTTTGCTGTGGATCATTAACTTCTCTCCCCCGGTGTGGTATAAAGTGTTGCATCTTTGAAGACTCCTCTAATATTGTCTTGAGACCAGTTCCACATGTGAGTGCCAAACTCTAGTCAATCATATGGCCTGACATATTTTTACTCCAATTTCTGATCGGCACATCCAGTGAATGTAGTATTCTGAGTCATAGGACTCTGAAATGTGATCACATCTTGGGTGAATTGGCCATCACTGTGTGCAGTGAGCAGCCAATCAAATGTCGCCATGACAAGAGGTACTTGGTTGAATATTAAAGATATAGGATCTTGAAGACCAGCTGGGAAGTACATACAGGATGGATGGAGAAAACAAATCAATAATGTGGAGGATTGATAAGTCTCTGTGTAGAAGACATTGTAACAATTGTCAGTCATCCTGGTTGCTCGCCACAAGCCCGATAAGTCGTTTTGATGATCATGACCATGGTCAGTTGAGTTGGTAGTTCCAGGAAGTCATGGCCTTTGATCTCTGCTACCTTGCCCGTTTGACCCTGGCACAACTTTAGTCTATTTAAGACCCACCATCACGTACCAATTGGGCCGAGCAAGCCAGTGGCAGCTGGTGCTGCCCGGGGGTGCAGCAATGATTGTCGTGACCAATTACCATCGAGATAGGTGTTACTTGACCACCTCAAGAGAACCACGACAAATATAATTTACCCCGGACCAGGTATATTAAAAAAAAAAAAACCACCGATTAGAGACCAGGTATATTTAATAAGAGCAAATGGCACAAGGGAAGTAAAGCAATGCACAAAAATACCAAAAGGTCAGAGCCTGGTGGGCGGGGTGACTCGGGTTTAACGGCAGCACCACAAGCTCTCTGAGTTAAATCAACCGCCGCTGACAGAACCTGTTCATTCACCCACCAAAACTGGTACTGCAAGGCCAAGCGAGCACTTTAAAAAAGTAACATCTACATAATATTCTCCATAGGTGATTCTGTCTGTCTGCGAGTCTGTCCGGGGGAGTGGCTACACCTGGTCTGGACGGGGCTTCAAAAACAAATATCCACCATTTTATTTACTCGCATAGCTTTGACGCCTCTTTTGTTAGGCCCGCGGTGTCTTGCTCTCTCTCACAGTTTTATTTCAACTTTAATTCTATATCTCATTTCATTTTTCACAGTCGCTAACATGGTTTTAGACTCGGTTGAAAAAAAACGGGAAGAAAATTTGATGAAAGTTACCGTTTATAGAATGAAATGCATTTTCAAAGGCCTGTCAGATAAAGGCCATTCATTGAATCTCCCTCACGGCCTCATCTCGACTCGAATTCACCATCAGTCGCTGGGATGGTTCAAGTCTCAGTTTCAGATAAAGGTGAGAAAATCGGCAACATGTATTCCAACAGCCGTTTTGAATGTGTCGACAGGATGAGATGTGGGCACGGGGAAGGAAGAGGGGAATGAGAGTGAAGAAGGAGAGAGGTGAAGGAGAGGAGAGAACGTTCCCAGGTCTTTGTTATTTATATTATTACTTCGTAAAAGTACAGCGACTGAATACTGAAGTTCTGGATCGAACCGAAGTCAAATTATATATTTACATATTCCTGGGGTGTATATACGGAGTTTGTTTAAAGCGAGTCGACTCTTTTCCATCCATGGAATTAAACACAGTACTTCAAAAATGTACATAATAATGTAAACTAGCTATGGAATACAATGTTTATTAATAACGTTTGGTTTTGATCTATTTTTACTTTATAAAGCAAAAAGTTTGATACATTCAAGTTTTAAAATGAAGAAGAGTTAAGGCTCCATTGGCCTCTGAGAGGCCTTTGATGTGCATTTTAAGACTGAATCAACATATCTTCGATCATCAATTACTTTTTGAAGAAATAAAGGTACATTTTGATTCGAACTCAAGCAAAGGAAACCAGGTGATGCCTGTTTCATTCGGAGCGATTATACACCGCCCAAAGAAGATGCGTTTCATAGCTACAGGAAATGAAATCTTTAATAAAAATTTTTTTGTTTCCGCATGACTTTCCATGTATGTGTGACCCACTCCCCAGTGTGTGTGTGTGATCCACTCCCCGCCACGTGTGTGTGACCACTCACCCATGTGTGTGTGACCACTCCCCCATGTGTGTGTGACCAACTCCCCTGTGTGTGTGCGTGACCCACTCCCCCGTGTGTGTGCGTGACCCACTCCCCCGTGTGTGTGTGTGACCCACTCCCCCGTGTGTGTATGTGTGAGCCACTCCCCCGTGTGTGTGTGTGTGTGACCAGCTCCCGTGTGTGTGTGTGTGTGTGTGTGTGTGTGACCCTCTCACCCATGTGTGTATGTGTGACCCACTCCCCCGTGTGTGTGTGTGTGTGTGTGTGTGACCCACTCCCGTGTGTGTGTGTGTGTGTGTGTGTGTGTGTGTGTGACCCACTCCCCCATGTGTGTTTGTGTGTGTGTGTGTGACCCACTCCCCTGTTTGTGTGCGACCCACTTCCCTGTGTGTGTGTGTGACTCACTCCCCCGTGTGTGTGTGTGTGACCAACTCCCCCGTGTATGTGACCCACTCCCCCCTGTGTGTGTGACCCACTCCCCCGTGTGTGTGTGTGTGTGACCCACTCCCCCGTGTGTGTGTGTGTGACCCTCTCCCCCGTGTGTGTGTGACCCACTCCCCCCCCATGTGTGTTTGTGACCCATTCCCCCCCCCCTGTGTGCATATGTAACCCACTCCCCCCCCCCCTGTATGTGTGTGACCCACTCCCCCCCATGTGTGTGTGTGTGTGACCCACTCCCCCCCATGTGTGTGTGTGACCCACTCTCCCCCCATGTGTGTGTGTGACCCACTCTCCCCCCATGTGTGTGTGTGACCCACTCCCCCCCCATGTGTGTGTGTGACCCACTCCCCCCCATGTGTGTGTGACCCACTCCCCCCCATGTGTGTGTGACCCACTCCCCCCCATGTGTGTGTGACCCACTCCCCCCCATGTGTGTGTGACCCACTCCCCCCCATGTGTGTGTGTGACCCACTCCCCCATGTGTGTGACCCCCCCCATGTGTGACCCCCTCCCCAGTGTGTGTGACCCACTCCCCCGTGTGTGTGACCCACTCCCCGGTGTGTGTGACCCACTCCCCAGTGTGTGTGACCCACTCCCCCGTGTGTGTGACTCACTCCCCCGTGTGTGTGACCCACTCCCCCTTGTGCGTGACCCACTCCCCCTTGTGCGTGACCCACTCCCCCTTGTGTGTGACCCACTCCCCCTTGTGTGTGACCCACTCCCCCTTGTGTGTGACCCACTCCCCCTTGTGTTTGACCCACTCCCCCGTGTGTGTCCCCCCCCCCCATGTGTGACCCCCTCCCCAGTATGTGTGACCCACTCTCCCGTCTGTGTGACCCACTCCCCCGCGTGTGTGTGTGTGTGTGTGTGTGTGTGTGTGACCCACTCCCCCCCGTGTGTGTGTGTGACCCACTCCCCCGTGTGTGTGACCACTCCCCTGTGTGTATGTGACCCACACTCCTCCTTGTGTGTGTGTGACCCACTCCCCCATGTGTGTGTGACCACTTCCCCGTGTGTGTGTGACCCACTTCCCCGTGTGTGTGTGACAAACTCCCCCGTGTGTGTGTGACCCACTCCCCCTGTGTGTGTGACCCACTCCCCCCCTGTGTGTGTGACCCACTCCCCCCCCCTGTGTGTGTGACCCACTCCCCCCCTGTGTGTGTGTGACCCACTCCCCCCTGTGTGTGTGTGACCCACTCCCCCCTGTGTGTGTGTGACCCACTCCCCCCTGTGTGTGTGTGACCCACTCCCCCATGTGTGTGACCCACTCCACCGTGTATGTGTGTGTGTGACACCCACTCCCCCGTGTGTGTGTGTGTGACTCCCTCCCCCGTGTGTGTGACCCATTCCCCCTTGTGTGTGAATGCATGTGTGTGCACATGACACCCACTCCCTCCCCCCCCCCCCCCCGTGTGTGTGACCCACTCACCCGTGTGTGTGTGTGTGACCCACTCCCCGGTGCAGTGTGAAGGATGGGGGCGGGAAGGGAGAGGATTTGAGCTCTTGAAGTCACATTTTACATGAGATGTAATTCCACATTTCAAACTGTACTTCCTATGTGCACGCACATGCATTCACATGTTATCAGAAGTAAATATATTTTGTGGATTACATAATTTGTGGATCTGATAAATTGCCAGTAACCATTTTGTAAAACTGAATGTGCAGCATCTAAATGAAGATGTCCAAATGTCACACACGTCCATGCCCGTGGGATTCACACGGGTGACCCCACTAGTGCTGACAGATAACACGGGATAAAAACATTAAATAAATGTGGTCAACCAGGTTGACAAGTAATGTTGACAATCAATTTGACAAATAATGATTTCATGAAAATAAATGCAAATAACAATGAAAGGTGAGGTAAAACTAAAATTCCTATATTGAGACGTCTCCACTCGGACTCGTATATAAACAAAGGGAAAACGAAAGGAAAAAAAAAAATCCCTTTTATAATCAGCCAAACTCAGCTTTGCGTCCCCAAATGGCTGGTAAGGCTTGCTGGTCGTTGCCTCGAACCACTGCGGGGTAAACACACAAAATGGCACGGAATTGCGCCCGCAGCCAGCCGCCGGCATGAGACAAGCAGGCAGGGATCCCTCTTTGTTTCGCTCGCGACCCGCTCCTTCTCCGCAGGGCACCACCATCAACCAACACTTCCTCCTTCCACGTTGCAAAAAGTCCCAACGCTCCGACTCATCTCACCAGCGTATCCGAAACCACATTGTTCACTTGTGACAAGAACCAGAACGAGAGAGAGAGAGAGAGAGAAAGAAAGATGGCGAGATGCGTCTTTTTGCCTTCTTCCGAATGTTCCACGCCCACGTCACACTCTCTGTCCAATCACCGAGTGCTACTCAATCATGAAAGCCGAGGCATGGCCTCCCCATTACGATACGTCGGTGGGCGGAGTCTAATCTCTCTTTGGGAATATTTGGATGACGTCAAAGGCCGTGAGGCGGGGCTTGCGTGCCGATCGGCAAATGTGCTTGGTGTTGGTTCGCCCTGGTGGCATTGTGAGCGAATGTGTCCATGTACAGTGCGATTGTTGTAGTTATTGTGGTGGCCCTTTGTGATGCAATAACAACTAAGGGAAAATCACAGGGCAATTACACACGGGTTGATCCTTAAGCCTAGAGCATAGCTCCACCCCTCATATGGCGACACATACGATCTTGCCCGGACAGTCGGCCGAATTTAATTTACATTGAGGTGGGTTCTTCTTCTTAGCGACACTCGGAGCATTCTAAACCTACATGATTCTATGTCGACTACAGTATTTCACCCCTACCCCAAAAACATAATATTAAAGCGCGGCGTTACGCGCGCTGCTTGTGAGCAAGGAGGAAGCGGACAAGCGGTAACATATAAACGCCTTTATTCAAGACTACACTGTAACACTCCGGGCTGGGCGCCCGGTGTCTCTCATGAGGCCACGCCTACCCCTCGGACGTGGCCACCGCCCACTTGGTGCGTGGAATGATGTCACCACGCCAGTGGGCTTTTGTGTCCGCCACACGCGCCCCCCCAGAATTCCCGCGCACCTGGAGGGCCAGTTTGCGGGGCAGACGAATGACCCGGCCGAAGCGCCCCCTGGCGATCGGCGGCGTCCGGGGTGCAGGGATGCCAGGTGGGATGCCCCTGGCTGCTCCTGGGATGGGTGCAGGACCGGGGGGCGGCGTGGCGGCGGGGCTGGGCGGTGCCGGGGGTCCGCCCGCAGGAGGGCGGCCCCGACGTGGGGGTCGGGCCACTGGCGGTGGATGGTCCACATCGAGGTGGGCCGGCTTGAGGCGGTCTACCGAAACGCGGTCAGGAGTCGTGGCGTCATTGAGACGGCGATAGTCCCCGCACGGTCGCCATCCCCCGCCGGGCTTCGGCACGATGTGCAGCGGCGACGCCCAAGCGCTCTCTGAGCGCCGAACGATGCCGAGTCGCTCCAGGGTAGCGAACTCTGCTTTTGCCACCGCCAGCTTCGTCGGCTCGAGGCGGCGTGCCCGGGCGTAGACCGGTGGCCCGACGGTGGGGATGTGATGGGCCACCCCGTGCTTGACGGCCCCCGCCGAGAAGGTGGGCCGCGTGAGGGCCGGGAAACCGGCGAGGAGGCGGGTGAATGCGTCCGCTGCCGGAAGCGTACAGACCAACGTGGCCGGAACCGAATCGTTCGGCAAGCCGCTTGGCAAGCCGCTCGTTGAGCTGGGCAACGCACATGCGAGCGAGCTGAACGTCTCGGCCTGGACAAGCCGTCTGCGCTTGACGTCGACCAGGAGCCCATTAGCGCACAGGAAGTCCGCGCCAAGCAGTGCCATGGGCACGTCGGCGGTGACGAACGTCCATCGGAAAACCTGCCCTCCAAACCGCAGAGAGAGGCAGCGTTTTCCGTACGTACGGATGGGCGTCCCGTTCGCGGCAAGCAGCGCGGGGCCCCCACCCGCGGCGTGCTTGTCTGACATGCCGGCGGGAATGACACTCACCTGTGCTCCCGTGTCGCACAGGTAACGGCGCCCGGAGAAGGTGTCCGTTATGAACAGCAGGCTGCTCGAACGGCCGGCGCTCATCGCCACAATTGAGCGCCGGCCCGGGCGTTTCCCGACCCGTTGAAGGAGCACGGCGGATGACACCGCCGAGCTTCGTGGCCGAACTTGGCGTGGAACCAGCACCAGGTGGTGGAGCTGGAGGAGCGCGGCTGGCTCCGCCAGGCCGGTGGAGTCGACGGGTTTCCCCGCGGTGGCGGTTTTCGCCGCGGCGGTGGGCGGGGCGTGGCGGCGTTCACGAGGTGCGTATCAGCATGCTGCTGAACCACAGCGTGCTGTAGAAGATGATGCTGTGGAACATCAGCGTGCTGTAGAAGATGATGCTGTGGAACAGCAGCGTCGAAGGCCGTGACGGCCACGCCAACGCTCGCCCGCGTGTCCGAAGCGGCGAAGTACTTGTCCGCCTCGGCCGCCAATGCTCGGGGTTCCGTTAGCCCGGTCCCGGCCAACGCGAGGCGAACCTGCGCTGGAAGTTGGCGACGGAAAAGCGCCCGGAATAGCGAACCGGGGGCTTCGTCGCCCAACAGTGACAGCATATGGTCCATTCGGACCGACGGGCGCGTCTCACCGAGCTCGGGGAGATCCAGGAGGCGATCGGCCCGTGCGTCGTCCGTGAGTCTGAACGTGGCTAGGAGTAGCCGCTTGAGTGCCTCGTACTTGTGGCCGTCCGGTGGGTGGCGAAGGACGGACACAACTCGAGCGGCCGTGCCGGGCCCGAGGGAGGCGACGACGTGGCAGTAGCGCGTGTCATCGCCGGTGAGGTGCCGAAGCTGAAATTGGGCTTCGGCCTGGACGAACCAGACTTCGGCCTGAGCCTCCCAAAATTCCGGAAGTTTGACGAAGGCGGCCATGGCGATGGCGTCGCGTGTGGAAGGATCGCTCCGGCAGATCCAACGTCGAGGGTCACCAATAAAGCGCGGCGTTACGCGCGCTGCTTGTGAGCAAGGAGGAAGCGGACAAGCGGTAACATATAAACGCCTTTATTCAAGACTACACTGTAACACTCCGGGCTGGGCGCCCGGTGTCTCTCATGAGGCCACGCCTACCCCTCGGACGTGGCCACCGCCCACTTGGTGCGTGGAATGATGTCACCACGCCAGTGGGCTTTTGTGTCCGCCACAATATGTATATGGGAGTAAATCTCATCAAGGCCTGCAAGAGAATTATGGCATATTGTTCTACAACCATCAGGAGAAATTATTTGGCAGGAAAGAGAGAGCCTTGATAATGGGAAACTAAATTACTAAGTTTATTAAGGTAGGGCACGATGCCACTGGCAGAAAAAGGTGAGGCACACACCTTGCCCCATATCACCTCTCCAATACAGGATCTTCGAAATGACTCATGAATGCCAAGTTAGGCCGTGTGTGTGTGTGTGTGTGTGTGTGTGTGTGTGTGTGTGTGTGTGTGTGTGTGTGTGTGTGTGTGTGTGTGTTTGTGTGTGTGTGTGTTTTTACATGGACCACGTTCGGCTTGAAGGGCACTTTTAACCTGCCATTGCTGACAAATCTGTGATTCAAATCATAATGGAAATATAGGTATATGACAAATATCCTTGATGAGAGGTGTCAGGTTATTACCATTTCCTGTTCGTACAAGTGAGCAGCAGCAGTGTTTATAAAACACACACGAATGGACACTTCTCCTTTTCCCAATAGATGCAAAAATATAACAATTAATTTTTGCCCCGGAACCAAACAAATATATATACAGTATATGTTTATAATGGCACTCACAGCCTCTTTCATCTTGTACATCCATGCCCCCACCTTCCCCCACTCCCACTCTTCCCAAACATGATTAATAGTAAATATTGTTACGGATCTCCCCGTCGGCCCTTTTCCCCCTTACCAAGGGGGGATTAATCCCCTTGTTTGTGACTGACCGACGTGAGTCCTGAAGCTGCCCAGCTCCCTCCAGGGAGGCAGGTGAGCAACCTCGTTCGAGACCGCGGACAAGATGTTAATTGCCGAGCGGATTAGCAGCCGCGGCTCGAACCATTAGCATTCACTAACCCGATTCTAAACGTTGTCCAAATCGTGCCACAGGTATTCAAAGGGGGAAATCACAAAGACGATCGGATGTGAGGAAACCAGAAGGTAAGGAAGAACAAATATAATTTATTACTAATATTTACAAGACCAAAAAAACGAAGGAAGGAGGAAAAATACGAAAAGAATTTACAGAAGAAGAAGACACAGTGCAATATTAACTTACCTATACAAGCTTACTTATACCCCAGGACAAGACACACAAAACAGACGACAATCAGACTTACACGAATGGGGAATGAAGGCAGGAACAAATGGCTGGAAGGGGAGGAAGGTTCAGGTGGAGCTTGCTCCCACACGGGACGTCGGGCTCGACCTCGACGGCCACCGATGCCACCACAATCTGGTTCCCGCGTAACAGCGGGTCGAAGCTGCGTGTCACAGGGGGGCTGGACTCAAAGCTGCGGTTGGTTCAAACGCGCATCCCAGCTCCTCCTCAACTGGACTCCGGTGGACGGCTCACTTATCTCTCTCAGTGGGGCCGTCGCGTGACGGGTTATATAGCGCCACACCCTGGAACATTCACGAAACTGCCCGATCGTTCTCTCTCCGCCCTCTCAAGCCAAACCCCTCATCCTTGGTTGGTTGATCGGGGCTGGTTCACTCCTCCCTCTGATGACGAGGTTGAGACACGCCTTTCTTCTCCGAGCTGACCGCGTGCGTAATGGAGGACTGGTGTAGTGGGTAATGCGGTTGGCAATGCGGTCGGCAATGGAGGTTTTGGGCAATTGAAAGGGGATCTATCTCATTTGATTCGGTGCAATGCAGAGTCAACTAGTGGGAGACAGAGCCTTATACTGACATAGAATAAAGAAATAACGATAGAAAGGTTCTATCGTGGCCTACGTGCTTGTATATGGACTAGCTACGGTGCACTTATTTCAATTAACAGCCAATTAAAGGGGAAATGTACATAGGAAATTTTAATACTAAATTTACAAAGTGAAGGTTCTAAGAACCGTAACAATATAATCATTGTACTCGCCCTGTGCATTGACAAGCCACAGGTATGACATTCCCATCGGTGTTAAGTAGCACAACGGTTTGGTAGAACGCGCACGTTTACAAGCCGTCTGGCCTTGCACTGACCTGCATTGTCAGGACTTTTTGCAGTACGGGCTGCAAGATATCAACTTTCCTGATGAGTTTATCAGGAAGTTCTCCAAATCTCTTGTTGTGCAGAGGTACACCGCTTTCTCGCAGGTACGTTTCCAAGTATTTCCCGCTTGTATTAGGAGCTTTTTGAGGCATTTTAGGTTACCATCCTTGTCGCTGCCCTAATAGCCTGTTTCCTGGAGTTTTTTTGCATGCACACCGAGCATTCTGGGGCATATTGTATCATTTTGAAAGTCGCATGGGCTAAACTATTCTTCATATAGTCCAGATTCGTCACTGTGTGACACTTAAAGGAGCATCTGGGTGGGAATCAGGTTTCAGTGTTGTTGAGGACGTCAGTCGAGATATCACAAAATGGCAGTGGACTTTTTTTGAAGATTTCTATACTTCTGGCTTCAAAGAATAATCTAAGGCTGATGTATGAGCTTTTATATAATACACAGATGAAGGATATTCTGAGAATGGCTAAATCGATAGGGTATATGGGATTTGAAGGTAGCTCCTAGCATATTGAGCGAAGCGCTCAGCAGATGGGAATGCCGAACAAATACCGCACTCATCGGTCACATCTCTGGTGATGCATGCAAGGGATAATGATCTGGGATTTGGAGATGACCTGCAGTTATAATTTACCTGCACTGATTGAGTTTCATTGGTATTACTTGTACTAATATGTTACATGATGGTGCTATGAAACGCATACAACTCCTGCATTGTCCTCTTGAGTCTGAGGAGTTCAGGTGGCTGGCTTAAGATCTTAGGGTCCTGAGTTTGAGCCCCTGTCGTGCAGTTGAAATAACACCAAGTGGGTTGACTCAGCCTGCCATCCTTCCGATGTTGGCAAAAGGAGTACCAGCTGACGGGTATTGCACAAGCGGCGCAGCTGTGCTTCCATAAAATGATGCAACCAGCAGCCACAGGCTGCATACGAAACTACGACCACTGTGTATAATGCTCATTAGTGCAGGGATTTGAAAGAATATTATCAAGCATAGAAGAAGTCCACAATCCACTGCATGGAGTACAAAAGAGACGTAGAGTGAGAGAGCTTTAATAAATAAAATGTATCCCCATTACCTGGACTTGAGAGATGACATAAAAGGGTTTCAGACTCCCCGTACCTGCACACCACAACCATGGAGATTCCTTCAGACTCCCTGCACCTGCACATCACAACCATGGAGATTCCATGCCTGCGAGCACAAACTCTTTTGAGCTTTAATGACATTTTATTCTTGAATTTCTAGCAGATATTAAGCAATGAAAGCATGGATGGATTTGGGTGTTGATCTGTGAGAGATTAATCCACAAGTCCATTCGTTGTGACATAAGTGCTGATCATGGCAGTTCACATTGGCTATCGGATGATATATTGAAGCTCAAAAGGCAAATGTTAAGATTGCAGCAGGAAACCCTTCTTGGCACAACTAAAACATGACACAACTAAAAATAGTCAGTTAAACAGTTGTGTCAGGCCACAACTAAAACATGACACAACTAAAAATAGTCAGTTAAACAGTTGTGTCAGGTCACAACTAAAACATGACACAACTAAAAATAGTCAGTTAAACAGTTGTGTCAGGCCACAACTAAAACAGGACACAACTAAAAATAGTCAGTTAAACAGTTGTCAGGCCACAACTAAAACAGGACACAACGAAAAATAGTCAGTTAAACAGTTGTGAGGTCACAACTAAAACATGACACAACTAAAAATAGTCAGTTAAACAGTTGTGTCAGGTCACAACTAAAACAGGACACAACGAAAAATAGTCAGTTAAACAGTTGTGAGGTCACAACTAAAACATGACACAACTAAAAATAGTCAGTTAAACAGTTGTGTCAGGCCACAACTAAAACAGGACACAACTAAAACAGGACACAACGAAAAATAGTCAGTTAAACAGTTGTCAGGCCACAACTAAAACAGGACACAACTAAAAATAGTCAGTTAAACAGTTGTGAGGTCACAACTAAAACATGACACAACTAAAAATAGTCAGTTAAACAGTTGTGTCAGGCCACAACTAAAACAGGACACAACTAAAAATAGTCAGTTAAACAGTTGTCAGGCCACAACTAAAACAGGACACAACGAAAAATAGTCAGTTAAACAGTTGTCAGGCCACAACTAAAACAGGACACAACTAAAAATAGTCAGTTAAACAGTTGTGAGGTCACAACTAAAACATGACACAACTAAAAATAGTCAGTTAAACAGTTGTGTCAGGCCACAACTAAAACAGGACACAACTAAAAATAGTCAGTTAAACAGTTGTCAGGCCACAACTAAAACAGGACACAACGAAAAATAGTCAGTTAAACAGTTGTCAGGCCACAACTAAAACAGGACACAACTAAAAATAGTCAGTTAAACAGTTGTGAGGTCACAACTAAAACATGACACAACTAAAAATAGTCAGTTAAACAGTTGTGTCAGGTCACAACTAAAACATGACACAACTAAAAATAGTCAGTTAAACAGTTGTGTCAGGCCACTACGAAAACAGGACACAACTAAAAATAGTCAGTTAAACAGTTGTGTCAGGTCACAACTAAAACAGGACACAACTAAAAATAGTCAGTTAAACAGTTGTGTCAGGTCACAACTAAAACAGGACACAACTAAAAATAGTCAGTTAAACAGTTGTGTCAGGCCACTACTAAAACAGGACACAACTAAAAATAGTCAGTTAAACAGTTGTCAGGTCACAACTAAAACATGACACAACTAAAAATAGTCAGTTAAACAGTTGTGTCAGGTCACAACTAAAACATGACACAACTAAAAATAGTCAGTTAAACAGTTGTGTCAGGCCACAACTAAAACAGGACACAACTAAAAATAGTCAGTTAAACAGTTGTCAGGTCACAACTAAAACATGACACAACTAAAAATAGTCAGTTAAACAGTTGTGTCAGGTCACAACTAAAACATGACACAACTAAAAATAGTCAGTTAAACAGTTGCATCAGGCCACAACTAAAACAGGACACAACTAAAAATAGTCAGTTAAACAGTTGTCAGGTCACAACTAAAACATGACACAACTAAAAATAGTCAGTTAAACAGTTGTCAGGTCACAACTAAAACATGACACAACTAAAAATAGTCAGTTAAACAGTTGTCAGGTCACAACTAAAACATGACACAACTAAAAATAGTCAGTTAAACAGTTGTGTCAGGTCACAACTAAAACATGACACAACTAAAAATAGTCAGTTAAACAGTTGTGTCAGGCCACAACTAAAACAGGACACAACTAAAAATAGTCAGTTAAACAGTTGTCAGGTCACAACTAAAACATGACACAACTAAAAATAGTCAGTTAAACAGTTGTGTCAGGTCACAACTAAAACATGACACAACTAAAAATAGTCAGTTAAACAGTTGTGTCAGGCCACTACTAAAACAGGACACAACTAAAAATAGTCAGTTAAACAGTTGTGTCAGGCCACAACTAAAACAGGACACAACTAAAAATAGTCAGTTAAACAGTTGTGTCAGGCCACTACTAAAACAGGACACAACTAAAAATAGTCAGTTAAACAGTTGTGTCAGGCCACTACTAAAACAGGACACAACTAAAAATAGTCAGTTTAACAGTTGTGTCAGGCCACTACTAAAACAGGACACAACTAAAAATAGTCAGTTAAACAGTTGTGTCAGGCCACAACTAAAAATAGTCAGTTAAACAGTTGTCAGGCCACAACTAAAACAGGACACAACTAAAAATAGTCAGTTAAACAGTTGTATCAGGCCACAACTAAAACAGGACACAACTAAAAATAGTCAGTTAAACAGTTGTATCAGGCCACAACTAAAACAGGACACAACTAAAAATAGTCAGTTAAACAGTTGTGTCAGGTCACAACTAAAACAGGACACAACTAAAAATAGTCAGTTGAACAGTTGTCAGGCCACAACTAAAACAGGACACAACTAAAACAGGACACAACTAAAACAGGACACAACTAAAAATAGTCAGTTAAACAGTTGTCAGGCCACAACTAAAACAGGACACAACTAAAAATAGTCAGTTAAACAGTTGTGTCAGGCCACAACTAAAACAGGACACAACTAAAAATAGTCAGTTAAACAGTTGTCAGGTCACAACTAAAACATGACACAACTAAAAATAGTCAGTTAAACAGTTGTGTCAGGTCACAACTAAAACATGACACAACTAAAAATAGTCAGTTAAACAGTTGTGTCAGGCCACTACTAAAACAGGACACAACTAAAAATAGTCAGTTAAACAGTTGTGTCAGGCCACAACTAAAACAGGACACAACTAAAAATAGTCAGTTAAACAGTTGTGTCAGGCCACAACTAAAACAGGACACAACTAAAAATAGTCAGTTAAACAGTTGTCAGGCCACTACTAAAACAGGACACAACTAAAAATAGTCAGTTAAACAGTTGTGTCAGGCCACAACTAAAAATAGTCAGTTAAACAGTTGTGTCAGGCCACAACTAAAAATAGTCAGTTAAACAGTTGTGTCAGGCCACAACTAAAAATAGTCAGTTAAACAGTTGTGTCAGGCCACAACTAAAAATAGTCAGTTAAACAGTTGTGTCAGGCCACAACTAAAACAGGACACAACTAAAAATAGTCAGTTAAACAGTTGTGTCAGGCCACAACTAAAACAGGACACAACTAAAAATAGTCAGTTAAACAGTTGTCAGGCCACTACTAAACAGGACACAACTAAAAATAGTCAGTTAAACAGTTGTGTCAGGCCACAACTAAAACAGGACACAACTAAAAATAGTCAGTTAAACAGTTGTGTCAGGCCACAACTAAAACAGGACACAACTAAAAATAGTCAGTTAAACAGTTGCATCAGGCCACAACTAAAACAGGACACAACTAAAAATAGTCAGTTAAACAGTTGTGTCAGGCCACAACTAAAACAGGACACAACTAAAAATAGTCAGTTAAACAGTTGTCAGGCCACAACTAAAACAGGACACAACTAAAAATAGTCAGTTAAACAGTTGTATCAGGCCACAACTAAAACAGGACAACTAAAAATAGTCAGTTAAACAGTTGTATCAGGCCACAACTAAAACAGGACACAACTAAAAATAGTCAGTTAAACAGTTGTGTCAGGTCACAACTAAAACAGGACACAACTAAAAATAGTCAGTTGAACAGTTGTCAGGCCACAACTAAAACAGGACACAACTAAAACAGGACACAACTAAAACAGGACACAACTAAAAATAGTCAGTTAAACAGTTGTCAGGCCACAACTAAAACAGGACACAACTAAAAATAGTCAGTTAAACAGTTGTGTCAGGCCACAACTAAAACAGGACACAACTAAAACAGGACACAACTAAAAATAGTCAGTTAAACAGTTGTCAGGCCACAACTAAAACAGGACACAACTAAAAATAGTCAGTTAAACAGTTGTGTCAGGTCACAACTAAAACAGGACACAACTAAAAATAGTCAGTTAAACAGTTGTGTCAGGCCACAACTAAAACAGGACACAACTAAAAATAGTCAGTTAAACAGTTGTGTCAGGTCACAACTAAAACAGGACACAACTAAAAATAGTCAGTTAAACAGTTGTGTCAGGTCACAACTAAAACAGGACACAACTAAAAATAGTCAGTTAAACAGTTGTCAGGTCACAACTAAAACAGGACACAACTAAAAATAGTCAGTTAAACAGTTGTCAGGTCACAACTAAAACATGACACAACTAAAAATAGTCAGTTAAACAGTTGTGTCAGGTCACAACTAAAACAGGATACAACTAAAAATAGTCAGTTAAACAGTTGTGTCAGGCCACTACTAAAACATGACACAACTAAAAATAGTCAGTTAAACAGTTGTGTCAGGTCACAACTAAAACATGACACAACTAAAAATAGTCAGTTAAACAGTTGTGTCAGGCCACTACTAAAACAGGACACAACTAAAAATAGTCAGTTAAACAGTTGTATCAGGCCACAACTAAAACAGGACACAACTAAAAATAGTCAGTTAAACAGTTGTGTCAGGCCACAACTAAAACAGGACACAACTAAAAATAGTCAGTTAAACAGTTGTGTCAGGCCACAACTAAAACAGGACACAACTAAAAATAGTCAGTTAAACAGTTGTGTCAGGCCACAACTAAAACAGGACACAACTAAAAATAGTCAGTTAAACAGTTGTATCAGGCCACAACTAAAACAGGACACAACTAAAAATAGTCAGTTAAACAGTTGTGTCAGGCCACAACTAAAACAGGACACAACTAAAAATAGTCAGTTAAACAGTTGTGTCAGGCCACAACTAAAACAGGACACAACTAAAAATAGTCAGTTAAACAGTTGTCAGGCCACAACTAAAACAGGACACAACTAAAAATTGTCAGTTAAACAGTTGTGTCAGGCCACAACTAAAACAGGACACAACTAAAAATAGTCAGTTAAACAGTTGTCAGGCCACAACTAAAACCGGACACAACTAAAAATAGTCAGTTAAACAGTTGTGTCAGGCCACAACTAAAACAGGACACAACTAAAAATAGTCAGTTAAACAGTTGTTAGGCCACAACTAAAACAGGACACAACTAAAAATAGTCAGTTAAACAGTTGTCAGGTCACAACTAAAACAGGACACAATTGAAAATAGTTAAACAGTTGTCAGGGCACAACTAAAACAGGACACAACTAAAAATAGTCAGTTAAACAGTTGTGTCAGGCCACAACTAAAACAGGACACAACTAAAAATAGTCAGTTAAACAGTTGTCAGGCCACAACTAAAACAGGACACAACTAAAAATAGTTAGTTAAACAGTTGTCAGGCCACAACTAAAACAGGAGGCAACTAAAAATAGTCAGTTAAACAGTTGTCAGGCCACAACTAAAACAGGACACAACTAAAAATAGTCAGTTAAACAGTTGTCAGGCCACAACTAAAACAGGACACAACTAAAAATAGTCAGTTAAACAGTTGTGTCAGGCCACAACTAAAACAGGACACTACTAAAAATAGTCAGTTAAACAGTTGTGTCAGGCCACAACTAAAACAGGACACAACTAAAAATAGTCAGTTAAACAGTTGTGTCAGGTCACAACTAAAACAGGACACAACTAAAAATAGTCAGTTGAACAGTTGTCAGGCCACAACTAAAACAGGACACAACTAAAACAGGACACAACTAAAACAGGACACAACTAAAAATAGTCAGTTAAACAGTTGTCAGGCCACAACTAAAACAGGACACAACTAAAACAGGACACAACTAAAACAGGACACAACTAAAAATAGTCAGTTAAACAGTTGTCAGGCCACAACTAAAACAGGACACAACTAAAACAGGACACAACTAAAACAGGACACAACTAAAAATAGTCAGTTAAACAGTTGTGTCAGGCCACAACTAAAACAGGACACAACTAAAAATAGTCAGTTAAACAGTTGTCAGGCCACAACTAAAACAGGACACAACTAAAAATAGTCAGTTAAACAGTTGTGTCAGGTCACAACTAAAACAGGACACAACTAAAAATAGTCAGTTAAACAGTTGTGTCAGGCCACAACTAAAACAGGACACAACTAAAAATAGTCAGTTGAACAGTTGTATCAGGCCACAACTAAAACAGGACACAACTGAAAATAGTCAGTTAAACAGTTGTCAGGCCACAACTAAAACAGGACACAACTAAAAATAGTCAGTTAAACAGTTGTCAGGCCACAACTAAAACAGGACACAACTGAAAATAGTCAGTTAAACAGTTGTCAGGCCACAACTAAAACAGGACACAACTAAAAATAGTCAGTTAAACAGTTGTGTCAGGCCACAACTAAAACAGGACACTACTAAAACAGGACACTACTAAAAATAGTCAGTTAAACATTTGTGTCAGGCCACAACTAAAAATAGTCAGTTAAACAGTTGTGTCAGGCCACAACTAAAACAGGACACAACTAAAAATAGTCAGTTAAACAGTTGTGTCAGGCCACAACTAAAACAGGACACAACTAAAAATAGTCAGTTAAACAGTTGTGTCAGGCCACAACTAAAACAGCACGTGCAGTTAGAGCACTTACCTGAACCAAAATCTAATCAACTTGTTCTTGTCACTTACCCAACTCATTCACCAAGTTTTGTCATAATCCACCCACAACTTTTTCAAACATCATGATATAAATACAGACGTGAAAAAGTAAGTACACCCCATGTAACGTTTTGACTTTTTCAACATATTTCAACATACAGCTATTTGATCTTCATTTCAACAATATTGATAGACAAAGGTGATATAATACAACAAATATCATGAAACATTTACATTTTGTAGTCCATTGTATAATTTAAATAAACATAAATGCAAATTTCGCATGTGGAAAAAGTAAGTACACCCCTACATTTATCACCACTTCAAATACCTAAAATTTGAATCAGGTGCACCAGCTCAGGTGCAAATGATTAGAACATCATTAGAGGATCTTGGAGGAACTTGTCTTATTTAAACCTCAGACATTTTGTTTGGTTTGCTCTTTGTTGTTGAAGTGTGCGGCGTCACCATGCCCAGATCAAAAGAGCTCTCTGAGGCCTTCAGAAAGAAGGTTATAGATGTCTACAAGTCTGGGAAGGGATTTAAAAAGATCTCCAAACAATTTGAAATCAATCATTCGACTGTCCGGAACATCATCTACAAGTGGAGAAGATTCCAAACAACTGCCAACTTGTCCAGGCCAGGCCGCCCCAGCAAGTTCAGCCTGAGAGCAGACAGCAAGATGCTGAAAGAAGTCTCTAAGAACCCCAGAATGTCATCACGGGACCGACAGGTAGCTCTTGCCATTGTTGATGTCAAAGTGCACAGGTCTACCATTCGAAATAGGCTGCACAAATTTGATCTACATGGGTGGTGTGCCAGGAGGAAACCTTTGCTGTCCAGAAAGAACATCAGGGCAAGACTAACGTTTGCCAATGAACACCGAGGCAAAGACCAGCACTTTTGGAACAATGTGCTCTGGGCAGATGAGTCAAAGGTAGAGCTATTTGGCCACAGTACCAGAAGCCATTTTTGGCGAAAACCAAAGACAGCATTTGACCACAAGAACCTGATACCAACTGTAAAGCATGGTGGTGGAAATATTATGGTTTGGGGCAGCTTTGCTGCATCAGGGCCTGGACAGCTCACCATCATAGAATCCACTATGAATTCTTCATTGTGCCAGAGGGTGCTTGAGGATAATGTGAGACCATCTGTCGGAAAGTTGAAGCTCAACCGAAGGTGGACCTTGCAACATGACAATGACCCTAAACATACCAGTAAATCCACCAAGGAATGGCTGAAAAGAAAGAAATGGAGGGTTCTGGAATGGCCAAGTCAAAGCCCGGATCTAAATCCCATCGAGATGTTGTGGGGAATTTGAAACGAGCTGTGCATGCAATAAACCCCTCAAACATCGCACAGCTGAAAGAATTCTGCATGGAGGAGTGGGAAAAAATTTCTCCCAGTCGATGTCAGAGACTGGTAGACAGTTATAAGAAATGCCTACTTGAGGTTGTTTCTGCCAAAGGGGGCAATACCACCTATTGGAGCCAAGGGTCTACTTAGTTTTTCCTCGTGCAAAATTTGCATTTATGTTTATTTAAATTATACAATGGACTGCAAAATGTAAAAGTTTCATGATATTTGTTATATTTTATCACCTTTATCTATCAATATTGTTGAAATGAAGATCAAATAGCTGCATGTTGAAATATGTTGAAAAAGTCAAAACTTTACATGGGGTGTACTTACTTTTTCATGTGACTGTATGTATGTACATAATGTACATATATACTCAGTCACGTGAAAAAGTAAGTACACCATGATAAATATATACATAATAATAAATTATGTTATTATGTGTCATTGTTATTATTGTTATTATTCTTGTTAACGTAATAATAAATTAAAATAATGATAATGATAATAATGAACATAATGATAATAATAATGGTAATGATAATAACTTGATAAAAAAATAATGATAAAATAATAATGTAACATAATGATAAATATCTCTCTGACTCTCTTGAAAATCCTCTCTATCTCTTTGCTGACGACTCTACTCTCTGTCGCTCCATTCTTCATCCCTCAGATCGGCAGTCTGCAGCCTCCTCACTCTCTGCAGACCTGGACAAAATCACAGACTGGGCAAACAAGTGGAACATGTCTTTCAATCCTGACAAATCTCACACTCTTACGATGTCTCTCCGAAAAGACCGACTGGACAACCCTCAGTGGAACATGTCTTTCAATCCTGACAAATCTCACACTCTTACGATGTCTCTCCGAAAAGACCGACTGGACAACCCTCCCATCCACTTTCTGAATAATCCTCTCCAAGAAGTTCTGTCACTCAAGCTTTTGGGTCTCACTATCTGCCATGATCTTTCCTGGGAAAACCACATTTCAAATCTGGCCTCCAAAGCCAGTCGCCGACTGGGCATCCTCCGTCGTGCGAAGTCCTTCCTTGGCACACCTGAGCTCCTCACCACATACAAGGCTTTCATCCGCAGCTCAATGCTCAATCAATCGCAATGCAGCTCAATCACTGCTCTCCCCTCTGGGCTGGTGCTCCTGCCTCACACCTAGCTCGTCTTCACGCTGTTGAAACCAAAGCATTCAGAATCATTGGAATCTCCCGCAATGAAGCTAACACCAAGGGCCTCTCACTCGCTCACCGCAGGCAGGTTGGTGGTCTCTCCGTCTTCTACCGACTCCTCTCTGGCCTTGCCCCCCCCAGCTCTCTCTGGGCTCTGTCCCGCAAATATTCCTGCAAGTCGCACAAGATCTGCCTGCAACCCTCTTATGGTTAAACTGCCAAAATCAAGACTCTCTGCTCACCTTCACTCCTTCATTCCTTCTTTTCTCCCACCTCTGGAACAAACTCCCTCACTCTCTTCAATCCCACTCCACCCTCCAGGTCTTTAAAACAGCTGTTCACCACAATCTCTTATCTTCCCCCATCCAAAACCTTGATCTTTTCTACCCCCGCTAATTTCACCCCAAATCCACTTTTTTGAAATACCAACTTCTGTCCTGGAAGTCCTTGGTGTCCTTGTGTTTTATACTTCTCCCTCCCCCCCCCCCTTCCCACGCCTCCTCCCCCCAAGCCCTCTCCCTTCCACACATCTCCCTGCTCTCAAATGTTGTGTTTGTGTGCTTCCCCTTCTCTCCCCATCTTGTCTTCCGCTCCCTCTTTTTATATATTTTGTTTGTCTGGTTGATTTGTTTGTGAAGTAAATGTTAGCTCTTTCACGAGCCTCGATTCAGTATACAAAAAATATATATATATATATATATATATATATATATATATATATATATATATATATATATTTATATATATACACAAAGAATTAAGTTAAGCACCCCCCCGTTTTTTTACAACCTCGCACATTACAAGTTTGTTGTCGTCAAAACAGTGTAATATACCCATGATATTGCTATATTTTCTGGAGAAGTGATATTATGGTCACATAAAAACATAACAATCATGCCGTTTTCAATATTTTATTCTGAATAATTTAAGGTGAAAATTTTTGGGAATTTTAGGCATATTTTCACCTCAATTTAAGTATGGAGCTATAGGTCCATCACGGACAGTGTGGATGACGTTTATGTTTTCTAACGTACAGTCATTGTTCTGAGAAGACCTCTAGCGATCTTTGCGTCAATAACGTGTGTAGGACCCACGTGATCGGATCACTGACTCAACCCTACGTCTCATAGACCCTGTAAGCCGTCGTATGCGTTGCTGTGGCAGGTTGTTCCATTCCCGATGTAATGCACGTTCCAATTCATCCAGATTGGCTATTGGAGGGACCATCTTCGCAATTTGTCGTCCCAACATGTCCCAAACGTGCTCGAGGGGGTTCAGGTCAGGACTGTACGCAGGCCAGGGGATGGTTGTCACAGCACCTTGCTCCATCCGATCACGTGGGTCCTACACACGTTATTGACGCAAAGATCGCTAGAGGTCTTCTCAGAACAATGACTGTACATTAGAAAACATAAACGTCATCCACACTGTCCGTGATGGACCTATAGCTCCATACTTAAATTGAGGTGAAAATATGCCTAAAATTCCCAAAAAATTTCACCTTAAATTATTCAGAATAAAATATTGAAAACGGCATGATTGTTATGTTTTTATGTGACCATAATATCACTTCTCCAGAAAATATAGCAAT